>NC_134363.1:108277125-108458626 GCF_048569485.1 Anomaloglossus baeobatrachus | reverse complement strand
CACAGATGGGCAGGTAAGCTGAGGTCATAAAAGTCAGAAGCCCATTTTTAGACTTGGTCAGTACTGAAGGGCATACTTAAGTGGTGGTGCTGCCCGTTTGTGTACCATCTTATACTGGAGACCCTCCCTCCATAAATTCGGACGTCACATTTATGGAACGAGTTTAGTAAGTTTAATATTTATCACTTTAATTTTTATGTAATTGTCTACAATGTATTTGTATTGTTCCCCTTTTGTAACATCTTGTATATTTTATAAATTGCCTATTTTCAGATTAAATATGTAAAATGTAATAGCTTCATTCCTCTTGCTCTATATATGATCCCCGAACCCAAAGAGCCTTTTGCTATCTGGAACGAGTGTCCGAACTACCTGTAAAAAGTTCGGTAGTGGCAGCGAAATTATTGTTGTGTAGAATTATTGGGGTGCTACCAGTAAGAGTATGGGATATTGGGATATATTTATATATATATATATATATATTCCATTAGCGGGAATCGGTGATATTACCCATGCTGGGAGACCTTCAATATTTGGCATTAGTAGCTCAACAGGCTCATTTACTTATTGTCCGGCAGTACTGAAATTGACCTGCTGACAAGAGGGCGCTAGAGAGCAGTCTGATTGTGACAAATTGGTGGACAGCGTGTGGATCTTGCGAGATTCCACCCAGCTGTTCATGACAATAAGTTTTCTTTAAACATATAGTGGAGAAATATTTGAAGACTTATTGGTCTAAAGTTTTATTCATTGTATAATTTACTTTTGACATTGAATTTAAAGAGGACATTTCATGAGTATCAGATTGGTAAATTGGCCATATCAAGGAATATTTAGTCCAGACTGAGTAAAAAAAGTTTTTATTTCTTACATTTTTTTTCTATACACAGGTGAGATAATAATTTGTACAGTTTAGCCTAGAATTTATTCCAAGTTCAACTGGGTGTTACTAGACATTTGTTTCTGGGGGCGTGTTCTTCTTCCCCTCTATGAGGTTGACTAATTGCAATGGCTCAGTTTGAGGATTTGATCCAGTCACCTGCGCTGCTTGGTCGGTTCCACTGTCTACAGAGGTATTGCCTTTTCGTCCCGGTCCAAATGCTGATGGTTGCAATCGTCTTTGTTCTCCTCTTTTGGTTCGCTCCTCTCCAGGTGTTTGTCATTTTCCTGTTTTGGTCTGCCCTATCACCTTCTAAGTTGGTTATTATATGTTCATATTTCACTGCACTTCCTTATTGGCTAAACCTCAAGATGGACTTGTGCTTAGGAGTTCCAGAGCCCATTAGCTAATTGATTTATCTTATTGGGTAAACACCAGTTTAGTTCCTACAGTGAGTCAATTTGTTTTCCTACACAGCCCCTTTTCTTTTCACCTCTTTTAGTTTTTTTTGTCAGTTTTACTTAATCCACTTACGTCTGGCTCTCTTCATGTCTCCTTCTCTACCTTATATGAATGTGTTTCAGTTTTCTCACTTTGGGTTTTTATAGCTTCCTGCACACTTTCCTCTCCCTTGTTAGCAGTTTGTTGCAGGCCATCGATTTGGTCCTTCTGAGGTACGAGAAACCCTTTGACAGCCTTTTAGCGAGTCAGGTTGGGCGTGTTGTTTGAGTTGTACATCTAAGGTCTCTCCAGTCTTTAGAGGGACAACTTATATGCAGGTGCGGCATCTCCCTGTCGTCAGACTTTCCTTTTTCCGTTACCTGTGTGTGAGATTGACAAAAACAAGAAGGAAAATAGGGGCATATCCAGACTCTTTTAATTAATCATAAAAAACTTCATATGCCGCAGGTATTCAGAGATCTGTGTGTGAGAGTGTTTACATTAATTACAGGCAGCAACACACAGTGGAAAATAGAACATGCCATCCTCTCCTCCTAATGTATTCAGCTGCTGTGTAGAGATACCTCAGAGATGAGATGTATCATTACAACATTTTCAGATCTCACTACATTGGCATTCAGTGTGGGGGAAGGGTGAGAGCTGACAGCACTGTTATGAGATCTGGAGGTGTTTGTAATGATATATAACTCTGATATATGATATCTGATATATAATGATATATAACTGAATTATGTATCATTACAAATACTTTGAGATCTCATCTCACAGTGCTGTCAGCTGTCACTCTCCCCACACTGACAGCCATGAGATGTCATGTAGAAGTGTTTGTAATGATAAATATCTCAGCTCTGATGAATCTCCACAGAGAAGCTGCAGCTATAAATGAGTAGAGGAGAGGAGGGTGTGTTCCTTTCTCCCCTGCACACTGCTACCTGCTTTTGATTGATTTACCACATGCAGGGGAAAAGATATCTGCCCCTAGAGAGAAATCTCTGGTAATGCCCCACTGAACTTTGCATAAAATATAGCCTAAGCTTTAAAAGCTAATATTTGTGCAATGGAGATTTAGAAAGAAAATAAATTTTTACATTTTTCTCAGCTTGCTATTACTCCATGATGTGGCAGTTTTCCATGTTCAAAATGGTGAAAGGCGCTCTTTAAAGCCCCTTTAAAATGTCATCAAAGTGGCAATGTGAAAGCATCCTCCTTTTCCTAAATGTGATTAATCGCAATAATGTATTGTGCACTGATGATTTTGTTTTAACAGAGAGTACTTCCAGTCCGTCCATTAAGGAAAGATGCAAAATTGGAATGAAGCTAGAATATCCCAGTGGATATGCGATGAAGAATATGTGGTACCCAAAGGGATGCAGTATGATTGCATATGAAAACCTGACAGAGATATTAGACACATGCCTTAAGAGGAAGTTTATTTACATCTTCGGAGACTCAACTTTAAAACAGTGGTATTACTACATGGAGAGCAAACTAAAAAGTGAGTTTTTATTACAATTTGCAGCCATGGTAAAAAAAATAAAGGGAAACAACTCCTTTAAGGCTGTACAAAAACAATATATATACCTTTATTTGTAGAGAAATTGACAGATGAGTACATAGACACCAAAAAAAATAATTAAAACCATCCAAAGATAAGAAAATTACAGGTTCTTTTTTTAAACTATGGCTTAAAACCACCCTACATGGTTAATAATTATACAACAAAAACAAACCTCAGGCAATAGAGTCATACATCAATCCAATACATACATATATGTAACAAATACATGTGCAATATTGCAATAATAACAAAGTGCAAATAGTGGTGAAAAATCGCAGTATATCTACAGTGACAGACATACAGTGAAGTGATCAAAAAATTAACAAACTAAATATGAGAAATAGTATTGAGCATCTATAGAAAGCCATGTAGAGACTCCTAGCCATTCATATCCCCATATAAAGTTAGCTTTCGCAGGGGAACGGTATTGCCTGAGTTTTGTTTGTTGATTATTATTCATGTGGGGTGGTATTTAGATCTAGTTTAGCTTAGAATCTTGTACCTTCTTATCTTTGGATATTTTTAATTATTTTTAAATGTATATGTATTAGTATGTGGATTTCTATATAAATAAAGATCAAAATATAGTTTTTCTTTTACTAGATGTGCAGCGTTTATTTATATGTTTTTTTTTAGCTCTTGCCACTATGAATTGAGAACTGGACATTACTAGAGATGGGCAAATCTGCAAAGATTTGGGATCAGTGGGTCTAACCGGATATATAAAAAAACAACCAGGTTCGGGTCCAGAATGAATCCCTAATATCTTCGGGCACGACACTCCCCAAATAAGTCTACGGGGACGTGAATATTGTTCTTTAAAATGGTGGTAGAAAGGGCTAGGAGAATTACAGCATGAGCATTATACTTACCAAGTCTCCAGAGCAGCTGTAACACTACTTCTGGGGCCACTCATTACCCTCATATATATTACTGCTTCCTCTGCCCACCGGCAGTCCCGGTGTCTCTGATTGGTTGTAATCAGACAGCACCCCCACCCTGTGTGACAGCGAGTTTGTTTGCTTGGAATCCCACATGCTGTCAGCATCTCCATAGTGGTGTAAAAATAAATAACTAAATAAATTGGTGTAAGTCCCCCATATTGTGTTATGAAGCACAGATAGAGCATATGGCTGAAGGCTGCAGCCCCCAGCCATTTGCTTATCTTGACTGTGTATCAAAATAAGAGGGACCCCATCTGTGTTTTTCAAAAAATTATTTAAATAAATACATTTACAATAATGGCATGCGATACCCCCCAGTTTTGACACCCAGCCATGATAAAGCCAACAGTTAGGGGCTGATGTTCTTAGGCTGGTTATTGAGCTCTCCTCAGCCTAAAAATAGCAGACTGCAGTAGCCCAGAATTGTCTCTTCCAAAAGATGTGACACTCCCGGCATTTTATCCAGCTCATCCCAATTGCCCTGGAGTGGTGGCAATCAGGGTAATATATTTGATCAATTACAGCTCACAGCTGAAATTAACCCCTAGGTTAGTAATGGAAGGTGTCTATGAGACCCCCCCCATTACAATCTCTAAGTGAAAAGAGATAAATACAAACACAAAAAAATCCTTAATTTGAAATAAAATACAAAAAACACTCTCTTTAACCCCTTAATTAACTCCCAAAAGACCTAGGTCCAACTTAATCCACACAAGGTCCCACAACGATCCTGGCTGTGCTACATCCTGCAGTTGCAGTGCATGGGCACAGAACATGACCCCGCGCTGCGGTTGCAGGCAGTGACTGACAGCCGCAGGTGTGAGTGGTGACATCACTGAGTTTATGTGCAGTCACAGCTGGAGGTTACCACATGTGACTGCAAGTAAACTGACCTCAAGTCACCCCATTGAACTCAGTGACCTCACTTCAGGTGAACGGAGTTCAAACAGACGTGCATCTCGTAGCAGAAAACTGTGGGGGTTTTTGCCAATAGATGCAGATTTGATGCTCAAATTTATGCACCACATTCCTGCATCAAATCCGCACCTTCTTGATGCGATTTTTTGTGAGGAGATGCAGATTTGGTGCAGGAATATGGTATATAAATTTCAGCACCAAATCTGCATCTCTAGGGAAAAAAGCACAAAAATGGTTTTGATGCCGTTTCGGTGCAGTTTTCTGCCAGGAGATTATTATTATTATTATTATTATTATTTATTTATAGAGCACCATTAATTCCATGGTGCTGTACATGAGAAGGGGGTTACATACAAAATACATATACAAGTTACAGTAGACAGACTAGTACAGAGGGAAGAGGGCTCTGCCCTTGCGGGCTTACATTCTATAGGATTATGGGGAGGAGACAGTAGGTGCAGTGTAGATTGGGCGGCAGCTCCGCACGGTGGTCAGGCGGCAGCTCCGCACGGTGGTCGGACGGAGATGCAAATTTGATGCAGAAATCTGGTGCAGACAGAAACTAATCATGTGCTAAATAGTTGCAAGTCAAATTTATGTATGAGATAGCCAAGATGATTGTTTACAAAATGAAGGTAGTCTCACACTCAATGCTGTAGTGGTTGAGGAGATATGGAGCCTCAAAGTCAAAAGTTCATAACTAGGGATGATCGAATACCTAAATATCCGCCTTCGCGAATATCTGACGAATAAGTCAGCACTAGTCGACTATGCACGAATGTACGATGCGCAATATAAGTCTATGGTAAACTCGAATAATTTCACGTTGGACTTAACGGTGAGCTGTGGTGACTGAGGAAAAGGCTGAAATGGATGGGAAAAGGCACAAACAGTATGCGCACAGCCTGTAGAAGGTGCCTGACTGCATTTCTAGTGTCTTGGAATAACGTGGTCAGAGGAGCACACGGCTTTAACGTAGTCGCCAGAACAGCTCTCAAACCAAATCACTCTCTCTCTCTCTCTCTCTCGTACATTTCCAGGCTGTCAGATCCTCTGACTCCCGATCACATGAATCCAATGCCCGCCCATAATCAATGAAAATGAAAGTATCGGAATGGATGTTGTTTTATCCATCGGATACCGAATGGTGCGAATAGCCTGTTATCCATCGGATACCGAATGGTGCGAATAGTCTGTTATCCATCGGATACCAAATAGTGGCAAATGCATTTTCTCATCCCTGTTCATAACATTGTTACCTTTTTGCTGTTCACGGTATTAGATCAATAAAAATATAATTAACAAATACAGTAAGTTAAAAGGTTATTCTGATCTCCAAGATTCTATCCCAATATATGTAATATAGTTCTCCTTATTTAGCTATGTTGTTTACCTCATGTGCAGGGCATTACAGTAGCTTAAGGTTATTTGCTACTGGTCGTAACCATGGATACATAAGCTGCTACAATGCTCTGCACAAAAGATAAGTGGCATAAATAATCAAGAAAATTATACTACATTTCTAATTGAAGGTATTTGCTATTATTATTATTATTATTATTATTACACTACTACTTATTGGAATAGGATCTAGGAACTAGGAAAATCCCTTTAGGGAAATCACTAGAATCTATACTAAATATAGTATTGACTTTACAATAAACAACATCAAATATTGTAACATCTATCTATCTATATACTATACTTTTCAGCACTCCAAAACTTCAATCTTTATGAAGACAATTGGTCACGTCAACTTTTAATTCTGGACCTACAGCGGAATATGAAAATTACTTGGAAGAGGCATACCTTCCCTTTTATTACCACCTCATATGGATCGTGGAAAGAGGAGCGCACCATTGCTCGTGAGATTGACTTAATAAGAGGTGATACGCGGACTGTGATCATACTGAATATTGGAGTGCACTTCAGATCCTACCCCATTAATTACTTCATTAAGAGACTATACAATATACGTCGTGCTATAGAGCGTCTGTTCCGCAGAAGCCCTGAAACTAAAGTCATAATTAAGACTGAGAACATAAGTGACATGAAGAAGGATTATGAATGTCTCAGTGATTTTCATGCTTCTATACATTATTTCATTATGGAAATTATCCTTAAAGGCCTCAATGTTGGCTTTGTTAATGGCTGGGACATGACCAATGCTTTTGATGCAAAGGATGTTCATCCTCCAGAGAAGGTTATTCTGAATGAGGTTAAGATGCTAATGACATATATCTGTTAAAAATTGTGCAAGGACAATGTGGCTAAAATAAAAGTTTATTCTGGTATAGGGGTGTACATATCAATTTTATTTATAAGTACATAATAAAATATCTCTGGATTCTCTTGTTCTGGTAGTGGTGCAGGGTCTGGGAACATAACTCCGTGACCATAGGCAAAATAATATGAATATAGTCAGTGTGACATGGAAGCCCTGTTATTTATCTTGTTATACAAAAATAAATGTGTAAAAGGGTTGAAAAGTGGTTCACTCCCCGCTCACAAATATCACAGACTATAGTTACATGAATACACATTGCGGACAATCTAACTATTACAGACTGTTAATGTTTAATTATTGTTCATATCTGTTTTTATCTATAATCCAATGTTGATTACTATGTGCTTATATATATACTAGAAGGTGGCCCGATTCTACGCATCGGGTATTCTAGAATTTACGTATTGTGTAGTTCATGTATGATTTTTGTTATATATATATATATATAGAGATGTTGTTGTGTGTAGTTACCAAGTGTTTGTGTAGGCGCTGTACATGTTCTGGGTGTTGTCTGGGTGTGGCGGGGGGTGAGAGCGGTGTTGTATGTGTGTTGCGTGTGTTGCGTTGTTTGTAGAGCGCTGTGTGTCTGTAGCGTTGTGTGTGTGTGTTGCGCGGTTTGTGTGTGTGTGGTGTGTTTTGGGGGGAGGTATGTTTTGTGCAATGTGTGTGTTGTGCGGTATGTGCGTATATTTGTGTGTGCCGCGGTGTTTGTGTGTTGGGTGTTGTGTCTGTGCAGCGTTGTCTGTGTGTGTGGGTGTCTGTGTAGGGCAGTTGTTTGTGGTTCCCAGTGTGTGTGTGTGTGTGTGTGTGTGGTGTGTTGTGCAGTGCGCGCGTGTGTGTGTGTGTGTGTGTGTGTGTGTGTGCATCAGCCTCTCTTCTCTCAGCCTACCTCTCCCAGCCTCCCTCCTCTCAGCCTCCCTCAGCATCAGCCTCCCTCTCCCAGCCTCCCCAAGCATCAGCCTCCACCAGCATCAGCCTCTCTCCTTCCAGCCTCCCCCAGCATCAGCCTCCGCCAGCATCAGCCTCTCTCCTTCCAGCCTCCTCCAGCATCAGCCTCCCTCTCCCAGCCTTCCCCAGGATCAGCCTCTCTCCTCCCAGCCTCCGTCCTCCCAGCCTTCCCCAGCATCAGCTTTCCCCTCCCAGCCTCCCTCAGCATCAGCCTTCCCCAGCATCAGCCTCTCTCCTCCCAGCCTCAGCCTCTCTCCTTCCAGCCTCCCCCAGCATCAGCCTCTCTCCTTCCAGCTTCCCTCAGCATCAGCCTCCCCTTCCCAGCCTTCCCCAGGATCAGCCTCTCTCCTCCCAGCCTCCTTCCTCCCAGCCTCCCCCTCCCAGCCTCCCTCAGCATCAGCCTTCCGCTCCCAGTCTCCCCCAGCATCAGCCTCCCCATGCATCAGCCTCCACCAGCATCAGCCTCTCTCCTTCCAGCCTCCCCCAGCATCAGCCTCCCCTTCCCAGCCTTCCCCAGGATCAGCCTCTCTCCTCCCAGCCTCCTTCCTCCCAGCCTCCCCCTCCCAGCCTCCCTCAGCATCAGCCTTCCGCTCCCAGTCTCCCCCAGCATCAGCCTCCCCAAGCATCAGCCTCCACCAGCATCAGCCTCTCTCATTCCAGCCTCCCCCAGCATCAGCCTCTCTCCTTCCAGCCTCCCTCAGCATCAGCCTCCCGTTCCCAGCCTTCCCCAGGATCAGCCTCTCTCCTCCCAGCCTCCTTCCTCCCAGCCTCCCTCAGCATTAGCCTTCCCCTCCCAGTCTCCCCCAGCATCAGCCTCCCCAAGCATCAGCCTCCACCAGCATTAGCCTCCACCAGCATTAGCCTCTCTCCTTCCAGCCTCCCCCAGCATCAGCCTCCCCAAGCATCAGCCTCCACCAGCATCAGCCTCCCTCGTCCCAGCCTCCCCCTCCCAGCCTCCCCCAGCATCAGCCTCTCTCCTCCCAGCCTTCCCCATGATCAGCCTCTCTGCTCCCAGCCTCCTCCAGCACGCCGTGCTCCTCTGCCGACACTCACACACCCGATCGCATCCACTCACACACACCCGATCGCATCCACTCACACACACCCGATCGCATCCACTCACACACACCCGATCGCATCCACTCACACACACCCGATCGCATCCACTCACACACACCCGATCGCATCCACTCACACACACAGACACTGACGATATCGCACATACGCGCTTATACTCACAACATCCGGAGGTATCACATGCTTCTGGCCATGTGATCCTCCCGCAGGTCCTGGAAGCTAACAGCACAGTATCGCCGCCGAGAAGGAAGCGATATCCCAGGATGTTGTGAGTATGTGGATGCGATGTGATGTGTGTGTGTGAGTGAGTGTGATCTGATTTGTGTGTGTGTATGTGTGTGCTGTTATGTGTGTGCTGTTATGTGTGTGTGCTGTTATGTGTCTGTATTTTCCGCAGCTGCAGGACCTTGATGTGTGGATGCGATGTGATGTGTGTGTGAGGTGTGTGTGAGAGTGAGTGTGAGCCGGTGTACACTGGTAACTATGATACACATCGGGTAACTAAGGGACCTTAGTTACCCGATGTGTATAATGGTTACCAGCTTTCACGGCCTCCGTCAAGATCCCAGCATCGCAAGGTTATGTCTGGCGCTGCCGGGATCCTGACGCAGCCGGTGTAGAAGCAAGCGATATCCCAGCATGTTGTGATGTGTGAGGTGTGTGTGAGAGTGAGTGTGAGAGTGAGTGTGATCTGATGTGTGTGTGTGTACTCACCTGGGAGTCGCGGCTCCGTGTCAGTTGGGCCAGAGCGAGCGTGCATTGCGTGAGGGGGGCGGGGCCTGCAGAGAGCCGGGGCGAGAGGCCAATCCGTGTGGGGGGGCGGGGCCATGGCGAGCCCAGCGGCCAATCAGCTTTGTGTCACCGTAAGGACACAATTTCAGACAGACAGACAGAATAAGGCAATTATATATATAGATGGTGTAACAGCTGTGCAACAAATCCAATGAAATGCCAGGTAGGCATTGCAAGGGATTTCCTTTCCTTACATTGATAGATTCTCTAGAATTGCCACTGGTCTTGTCACTCTAGGAAGTACCAAGCGAACGGGAAGGGAAACCCTGTGTCTAGGGAAAGTGAAGATGGTGACCCCTGACCAAACCAACTACTGGTCCCTGGGGTCCCTCACAACCCTAAATAGGTTCTGCACCTATGCGCCAAGTCGGATACCTGGCCCTAAGTATCCCTAGTGCTGGGCCCTAAATAAGGAATGGATAGGATGAGCTCTTTGCGAACCCCACTAAACAACTATAGAAGACACAAGGGGGATGCACAGGAGACAAGCATGAACTACTTATCCACAGATGACACAGGTAGAAGTTCAACAAAGTTTTCAGCAATGATACCACAGAGGAGTACAAGCCACCTGCTTGCAACCTAGGCTTGAATTAACTGAATAATATCACCAGCCACTAGTCCAAGGAAGGAAGGGGTATTTAAGTATCAAGGGAATACTGATTATCAACGGCTGAGTGGAAGTCGAGCTCCTGCTAGGTCTAAAAGGGGAGAGATGACTCCAGCAGGAAACCTACTTACACCAATGAATACGGGCAACAGGAACAACAGAAAGTCAGGGAGCATTCTGTGCAAACAAACGCTGTGACCTTCTATGGCCAGAAACCACACGACTGACACAGCCGTGATAGGTCTTACATATACAGACAGCAAGCTGCTGAGAAGCATGAGCAATGTCTGAAGTGATGTACACAGAGTGTAAAGAAATGTCACACTTTCATTAGTATTAGGATTAAAAAAGGAAGAGAAAATATTCATAACCTAATGAAAGTTCCCCACCAATTTTTTTTTATATTAAAATGAATCCATTTATTTAGGAACAATTAAAATCTGAGAATGTGACACTAAAAATTGAAAGGAGACATTTGACTTTACGCATTTTGGACTCCCAAAACAGGTCCTTATTTATAGGTAAAGTAATGAATAAATGGATGACATTTCGACAAAGAGTTTATACAGGAAAGGAGTAACATCCCAACCTAAAATTCAACTGTGAATGGATGGTGACATTAACACATGAATTCCATACGGAGGAAGAGTAACATTAAATTCAGGTAAATAAATACGAGACATAAAAATAAGATGAATGTTACTGAATGATAAGAAGCAAATGTAAACTTATCACTCAGTAACAATCATCTTATCTCAACGTATAAATGTCAACCATTTATTTTTTGCTTTAGGGGTCTGAAACGCGTAAGTTACATGTCTCCTTTCAATTTGTAATGTCACTTTCTTGGATTTTAATTGTTCTTCAATAAATGGATTTATAATTTTAATATGAAATAAAAATTTGGGAATACTTTCATTGGGTGCTAGAAATTGTCTCTTTCTTTTGTGATCCTGCGATTTCCTGGGAATACTGCCTTGGAGTTTTCTACGCACCTACAGGGGCTTCCTTCTTGACAGCCCTACGGTAAGCTGATTTTTATTTCTTTTTGGTTAGTATTAGCATGTGTGCCCATGCCTCCTAGATTTGTACAAATTGTATGTTCTGCTTTATGCTAGATTACAGAAGAATTTGCAAACAATACTTTCAGTAAAAAGTAAGACGCCCAGATAGACGTAAGGGGTGAATGACATTTGCTAACATGTCAGTCCATGGAAGTAGTTAGGGACAAAAAAGAGTATGCAAGAAGCTTCATCCTACACTCAGTTATAGTTTGCCTTAGGAAGAAGAGAGCCACCATTACAAAGCAAGGCCGAGGATTGTCACCTAAGTGCCACTTTAAGGGGTACTTCTCACGTAGAGAGATCGCTGTTGAGTCACAAGTTTTGTGACGCACCAGTGACCTCATTAGCAATCTCGCTGTGTGTGACACTAAGCAGCGACCTGGCCCCTACTGTGAAATCGCTGATCGTTGCACACTGCTCTGGTTCATTTTTTGGTCATCGGGCTCTCGCAGGGCAGCACACATCGCTGTGTTTGACGCTGTGTGACAGTGTCCCAATGACTGCCAAGATTGTTATACAGGTCGCTACTGCGACCTCTATCGTTACTGCGTCGTTGGTAATGTCTGACTGTGTGACATCTAACCAGCGACCTCCCAGATCCCTATCAGGTTATATCGTTGTCGGGATCACTGGTACGTCATTTAGTGTGATGGTACCCTAAGAGCAAAGAATAAATATGGTAGAAGTGAACATAGTGGCCTACTTGAGGCAGAACGGAGCCATAGCAGAACCATGAGCGTAGTTACCAATGACTCTTCTTTGCAGGGCAACCAAGGGTTAATTTGGCTGCAGGGTGCAGAGCGGGTTTTCTGTGGGGTCAATAGTTTAACGGGTGGGTTAGAAGGGCCAGGGGAGGTTAGAAGGGGTGGGAATATATATATATGTTCAGGGGAGAGAGGCGGACCAACATAACGGCGCAAAGCACCAGCAGAGATTTATGTAATTGGTTACCTGAGAAAACATTGCTGAAAAAAGGCAGCCATATTTACCCACACATGTAACAAATCCATACACTGACAGGATGCAGAAGCCCCCCTTGATACAGACGGGGGGCAGCACACATGCAAAGTACTGATGAACCAACCACTCACAAACCTACCAATTCATGCTTACTTCTTGAAGCTGCTTATGAAAATTTGAAGGGGGGTGTAAAGATGTCCTCAGCTTAAAAGGGAATCTAAGAGAAATATCAGGTTTATCACATATTCTAGGTGCTTAATGCATGTGTCTTTACATACAGTTGAAACTAGAAGTTTACATACACTATCTAAAAAGACACATCTGCAGGTTTTTCTCACTATCTGACATGAAATCAGAATAAACCTTTCCCGTTTAAGGTCAGTTAGGAACCAAAATTATTTATATTTGGCAAATGCCAGAATAATGAGAGAGAGAGAATGTTTTTATTTTTATTACTTTCTTCAAAGTCAAAAGTTTACATACATTTCATTAGTATTTGCTACCATTGACCTTAAACTGTATGACTTGGGTAAAACATTTTGGATCTCCCTCCACAAGCTTCTCACAATAGTTGGTAGGAATTTGAGCCCGTTCCCCCTCACAGAAGTGATGTAACTGAGTCATGTTTGTACGTTGCCTCCCTCGCACCTTCCTTTTCAGCTTTACCCATAAATATTCAATAGGATTGAGATCAGGGTGTCACGCTCCCCGGGTCCCCTGTCCAGCTCCCCGGCTCTCCTGCCACGCTCCCCGGCTTCCCTGGCGCGCTCCCCGGGTCCCCTGTCCAGCTCCCCGGCTCCCCTGCCACGCTCCCCGGCTTCCCTGGCGCGCTCCCCGGCTCCTCTGTCCGGCGTCCACCGCTCCACAGCCTCCAGGCCTCCTCACCTAGGATCCCCAGGCGTCCCGGTCCCCGCTCCCAGCGTCCGCTGTCAGCTTCGCTCCGGCCCAGCTCCCCTGCCTCCTGTTCGCCGCTCCCTGCCCTGGCTTCTGGCACCCGGGCCTCGCGCATGCGCATTAGGGCACGCGCGCGGTCATTGACCCTTTCTTAAAGGGCCAGCGTCCACAGACAGGATATTGAACACACAGGTACAGGGTATAAAGGGGTTTAATGTCCAAGTGGGCGGGGCCTGTTCTTCGTGTTTCCTAAGCTAGGAGTCAGGTCTCCTTGTCCCTGTGATATACTCACCTGTCTCTCTTCTAGAGCCGCTCCTGCCTCGCCATCCGGTCCTGCCGATTCCCGAACCCCGCACGCTGACTACCTGCCATCCCGTCAGTCCGTACCATCTTTGATCCCTGTGGTGATCCGTCCTCTCGCTCCATCGGTTCCGGACTCCGCCTGACAACATCTCGGCCTCCGAACCTGAGCTCCGTCACCCGGACTACCATCTGTGACTCCGTGGTCCCAGGGACTTCTACATTCTACTATTTTGCACGGACTATCCTGCTACCTGTAGTGCTCCGGCTACCGGACCCCTTGCCTTCAGGGAGGAGTTCGGCCCAGTGGATCCACCTCCTGGGTCTGCCCGTCCACCTGGCCCTAACACAGGGCTTTATGGTGGCCGCTCCAAAACACTGATTTTGTTATCCATAAGCCACTTTGTAACCAGTTTGGTTGGCAGTATACTTTGGGTCATTGTCCATTTGGAGGACGCATTTGTGCCCAAGCTTTAAGTTCCTGGCTGATGTCTTGAGATTTTGCTTCAGTATTGCCAGATAATCTTCTTTCCTCATGATGCCATCTATTTTGTGAAGTGCACCAGCCCTATCTGCAGCCACACAACCCCACAATATGATGCTGTCACCCCGTGTTTTACAGTTGGGATAGTCTTCTTAGGCTTCAAAGCTTCTCCCTTTTTCCTCCAAACGTAACGATGGTCATTATAGCCAACAGTTCAACTTTAGTTTGTCAGACCACAGGACATATAAGCAAAAATGAAGGTCTTTGTTCCTATGTGCATTTGCAAACATTAATCTGGCTTTTTGATTATTATTTTGAATTAATGGCTTCTTCCTGGTAACAGCCTATGTTGATACAGTACTCGTTTCACTGTGGATAATGACAAAATCTTACCAGCTTCCGCCAGCATCTTCACAAGGTCTTTTGCTTTTGATCTTGGGTTGATGTACACATGACTGACCAAAGCACATTCATCTCTGGCACAAAGAGCCCATCTCCTTCCTGAGTGTTATGATGGCTGGACATTCCCATCTTGTTTGTACTTGAGTATAATTGTTTGTACAGATGAATGAGGCACCTTCAGGTATTTGAAAATTGCACCCAAGGATGAACTAGAATTGAGCAAGTCCACAATTTTCTTCCTGAGATCTTGGCTGATTTCTTTTGACTTTCCCACCATGCTACACCAGAAAGCAGGGTGTTTCAGGTGTGCATTAAAATATATCCACAGGTGTGTCTCTAATAACTCACATGTTGCCAATAAACCTATCAGAAGTTTCCAAAGGCATTACATTATCATTAGAGCTGTCCCATATTGTTTAAAGGCATAGTACTCTTTGTGTATGTAAACCTCTGACTTTGCAGAAAGTAATAAAAATGCCTTAAACATTTTATCTCTCTCTATTCTGGCATTTGGCAAATATAAATAATTTTGGTAATCCTAATACGGGAAAGGATTATTCTGATTTCATGTCCGATAGTGAGAAAAACATGCAGATGTGTCTTTTTAGTTAGTATATGTAAATGTCTCGTTTCAACTGTATGTTTCATCAGGACTTTGCTGCCTTCAGTCGGAATCTACAATGTGCAAATTCCAATATGAACAATGACACCATTGCAAGAAGAGGAGTGTCCATACACTTTTAACTGGCACTGTCTATATTTGGGGAACATATTTAATAGATAAACGTCCCCTTTTATACAATAATATTATTTTAAAAAAGAAATGTATTACAAAAGAAATTGAAAAAGGAATTATATTTACAATGTCTTCTAATGAAGGTAATTGTAGTTTATCAAGGTGTTTTGCCAAGTCTTTAAAGGGATCGGATATAGCTTTAAAGAAGGTGATTAATGTCATTATAATGATTCAATGAATACAGAAAATAGGAAATTGTATGATATTGTGTACACTTTTGTATAATATAAATTGCACACTACATAGGAAAAACTTCACCAGGAGCTACATGCATCATCGGTCCGGGAGCATCAGCTGTGAGAAGCAAAAACAGCGAAGACAGAAACTCCGGGGATCCACACTGTCGTGTCCGGAGTGACCCCTCTACAAGTAAACAGGCTTCAACCTTCGCTGAAATCTTCACCAGTCTATATCTCACTTGAAAACAAATTGCTTACATAACTGAGTGTTACATAAACTCTTAACAGGTTCCATTTGTCCAATATAGTATCCCTCTTCGGAGTGGCCACCTCTTCAGATGTCAATCTACACCGGACAAAGACATCACTGGATGAAACATGACAAAGGCTCCTGGTTTCAGATGTTTCAGATGTTTTACCATACTAAAAACATGTACATTCTCTCTAAAAATTGATAAGAAAACTATGTGGTACTGAGTGATACTATAAACATGTACATTCTCACTAAATATTGATAAGAACTATAATTCCAGGTGTCTGGGTAAATTACAGAAAAACAAGCTAATATAAACTGAACTCTTGCAGTCTATTATCTTAAAGGGTTTCTTATAGACAGACTATCAATATGGATTCCTGGTGGCCACTAACATCTTAGCACTACACAAGGGCACATTGACTCTTCATTGATAACAGTAGTTAAACTGTATTAGACTCTACAGGGGCATCTCTAGGTTTGGGGTGCAACCAGCAAGGTGGCATCATCGGGCCTCCTTATGGGGCAGTCCAAGGTTTCCCACCAATTGTTGGCTGCATTTTGCCACACTCCTATAGTGGAATTTGTCCATTCTATGAGCCGGCTGTCAAGCTGACATCTGGCTCGTAGAAATTGTAACATGTCAGCTCCCAGCAATCAAATGTGCTTGTAACTTTCAGGCATGAGTACAATTGAAGCCCTGACCACTGCCACTTGTGGGTCAGGGTGACATTAGCAGTGTGATCAAGTCAGATGAACTGAAGATTTATTGTAAATGGTGGGAGATGAGGAGGTAGAAAGACAGTATGAGAATGTGTGAGGAAACAGTATGGATAGGGAGATTTGGGGATGAGTGTGGACTTGGCATGGGGAGCAAGAAGAGCGGAATGTGTGAGGAAACCGTATGGATAGGGAGATTTGGGGATGAGTGTGGACTTGGCATGGGGAGCAAGAAGAGCGGAATGTGTGAGTAAACAGTATGGATAGGGAGATTTGGGGATGAGTGTGGACTTGGCATGGGGAGCAAGAAGAGCGGAATGTGTGAGGAAACAGTATGGATAGGGAGATGTGGGGATGAGTGTGGACTTGGCATGGGGAGCAAGAAGAGCGGAATGTGTGAGGAAACAGTATGGATAGGGAGATTTGGGGATGAGTGTGGACTTGGCATGGGGAGCAAGAAGAGCGGAATGTGTGAGGAAACAGTATGGATAGGGAGATGTGGGGATTAGTGTGGACTTGGCATGGGGAGCGCTCTCCGGGTCCCCTGCTCTGCTCCCCGGCTCACCTGCCACGCTCCCCGGCTTCCCTGCTTCTCTCCCCGGTCTCCAGCCTCCATTGCCTGCGGTCTCCAGGCGGCCCGGTCCCCGCTCCCGGCGCCCGTCGGCTACTTAGCCCCAGCCCGGCTCTCCTGCTTCCTGCTCACCGCTCCCTGCCCTGGCTTCTGGCACCCGGGCCTCGCGCATGCGCATTAGGGCGCGCACGCGGTCATTGACCCTTTCTTAAAGGGCCAGCGTCCACTGACAGGAAATTGAACACACAGGTACAGGGTATAAAGGGGTTTAGTGTCCAAGTGGGCGGGGCCTGTTCTTCGTGTTTCCTAAGCTAGGAGTCAGGTCTCCTTGTGTCTCTGTGCCATACTTACCTATCTCTCTTCTAGAGCCGCTCCTGCCTCGCCATCCGGTCCTGCCGATTCCCGAACGCTGACTATCTGCCATCCCGTCAGTCCGTTCCATCTCTGATCCCTGTGGTGACCCGTCCTCTCGCTCCATCGGTTCCGGACTCTGCCTGACAACATCTCGGCCTCCGAACCTGAGCTCCGTCACCCGGACTACCATCAGTGACTCCGTGGTCCCAGGGACTTCTCCATTCCACTCTTGTGCACGGACTGTCCTGCTACCCGTAGTGCTCCGGCTACCGGACCCCTTGCCTTCATCAAGGAGTTCGGCCCAGTGGATCCACCTCCTGGGTCTGCCCGTCCACCTGGCCCTAACAGTAAGAACAGGCCATGGATCCCGCCCAAGCACTAGCGGCCTTGCAGGAGGAACTCACACGCCAGCGTGAGACCCAGACCCGTATGCTGAACTTCATGTCTTCTGTGGACGCCCGCCTGAACACGCTGCAAGCGTCGGTCACATCTTCGGCATCTCGAGCTTCCAATGGACAATCCACAGCCACAGCTCCCGTGGCAGCCTCCTCGGATGCTTCCAGACTTCGTTTGGCCTCACCACCCCGGTACGCCGGAGATCCCAAGACCTGCAGGGGATTCATAAACCAATGCTCCCTCCATTTCAAGCAGCTGCCGCACTTGTTTGCCTCCGACCAAGCCAAGGTCGCGTTCATGATGTCCCATCTAGAGGGTGAGGCGCTGGCCTGGATGAACTCCTTGTGGGAGAAGGAGGATCCGGTGACCACCAACATCCAGGAGTTCCTGCAGGCATTTCGTGGCACCTTTGACGAGCCCGGACGCGCCTCCGCGTCTGCCTCATCTCTCCTCCGGCTACATCAGGGGACTCTGACGGTGGGTCAATATGCCATCCGTTTTCGCACCTTGGCTTTGGAACTCGGGTGGAACAATGAGGCTCTAACCGCCGCCTTCTGGGAAGGCCTCTCGGGTCGAATTAAAGATAAGCTGGCTGGTCGTGACGTGCCGTCCACCCTGGATGCCCTGATTGCCCTAGCGACTCGAGTGGATCTTCGTTTTCAGGAACGATCCAAAGAGGTGTCCCGTGAGAGACGTCCGATACGGCATTCCTCTCCTCCGCAGAAGCCCGCCGTACTTCAGTCAACGTCATCTGGTGTCTCCGTCCACGAGCCCATGCAGATCGACCGTTTGCGGCAGTCTGAACAACGCCGAGCAGAACGGCTTGCCAAGGGCCTCTGCTTCTACTGCGGAGAGGGCACACACCTTCTACGCTCCTGTCCAGAGAGGCCGGGAAACTCCAAAGCCTAGGGTTGGTAGGAGAGGCCACCCTAGGTGCTGGGACTCTCTCAGACCCGGTTACGTGGACAGTTCAAGTGACAACGGGAGAGACGCGGTTCACGGCCGAGGCATACCTCGATTCCGGGGCAGCAGGCAATTTCATCCAGCAGGCCACGGTGGACAAGTACCAGGTGCCTGTTACTCCACTCGACAAACCCCTAGTGATTGCCTCTGTGGATGGGAGACCCCTCTCTGACACCATCTCGTGGATCACCAAGCCGGTGGAACTGCGTATCGGTGCCCTGCACACCGAGAACATCGCTCTCTATGTCCTCCCACACATGTCCCATCAAATCCTGCTGGGACTCCCCTGGTTACGGACACACGAACCCTCAGTCAGCTGGGGTACCGGTGAAATCACCCGATGGGGCTCCTCTTGCCACGAGAACTGTCTGAAGACTATTCAACCCATCCGACGACCTCCGGTTCCAGAGTCCCTACCGGGACTGCCCTCGGCCTATTGGTCCTTCGCGGACGCCTTTGATAAAAAGGAGTCAGAGGTACTGCCGCCACATCGTCCTTACGATTGTGCCATCGACCTGCTCCCGGGAACTACATCACCTCGAGGACGGATATATCCACTGTCTCCTGCCGAAACAAGGGCCATGTCTACCTACATCACAGAGAACCTGGCAAGGGGATTCATTCGGAGATCCTCCTCTCCTGCTGGAGCAGGCTTCTTCTTCGTTAAGAAGAAAGAGGGCGACCTACGCCCATGCATTGACTACCGGGGATTGAACCAAATCACCGTGAAAAATAAATACCCCCTGCCGCTCATCCCCGAATTGTTTGATCGGCTTAGAGGAGCTCGTGTGTTTACCAAGTTGGATCTTCGGGGTGCCTACAACTTGGTCCGCATCCGCTCTGGGGACGAATGGAAGACCGCGTTCAATACCCGTGATGGACACTATGAATACTGTGTGATGCCCTTCGGCCTGTGTAACGCACCAGCAGTCTTTCAAGAATTGGTGAACGACGTGTTCCGGGACCTTCTCTACATCTGTGTGGTGGTGTATCTTGATGACATCCTGGTCTTTTCTCCGGACCTCCAGACCCACAGAGAGAACGTGCAGCTGGTACTACAACGACTGAGGGAAAATCGACTGTACGCCAAGTACGAGAAGTGTGTCTTCGAGCAGTCTTCTCTTCCCTTCCTGGGTTACGTAATCTCCGATACCGGACTGCAGATGGATCCGGAGAAGGTCTCTTCCATTCTCAACTGGCCCCCTCCTTCTGGACTGAAGGCAATCCAACGCTTTCTGGGATTCGCAAACTATTACCGCCAGTTCATCCCTCACTTCTCGGCTCTGACTGCTCCTCTCTCCGCCTTGACCAAGAAGGGGGCTAATCCAAAGGACTGGTCACCTGCGGCCGACGCCGTGTTTGGCTCTCTGAAGCGGGCATTTGCCTCCTCCCCTGTGCTCCACCGTCCGGAGTTAAACCGACAGTTCACCTTGGAGGTGGATGCCTCCTCCTCGGGAGCCGGAGCAGTGCTCATGCAGAAGTCCTCCTCCAGGAAGATGGTGACTTGCGGTTTCTTCTCCAAGAGCTTCTCAGCGCCTGAACGCAACTACACCATCGGTGACCGAGAGCTATTGGCAGTCAAACTGGCTCTGGAGGAATGGCGCTACCTTCTAGAGGGAGCAGTGTACCCCGTGATCATTTACACGGACCACAAGAACCTGGAATACCTGCGGTCCGCTCAGCGACTGAACCCACGGCAAGCCAGGTGGTCCTTATTCTTTGCCAGGTTCGATTTCCAGCTCCATTTCCGACCTGCGGACAAGAATGTACGCGCAGATGCCTTGTCCAGGTCATTCCTGCCCATGGAACAGGAGGAGGAGACATCCCAGCCCATCATCTGCCCTAGTAAAATCATTCCGGTGGCCCCTGTCACCCTGGCCCAGATACCGCCCAGGAAGACCTATGTCTCTGAGACTGACAGGCAAAAAGTGTTGCACTGGGGCCATGCCTCGAAAACAGCCGGCCATGCTGGTCAGAAGAGAACATGGAGTACGATCGTACGTCATTACTGGTGGCCATCCCTTCGCACGGACATCGCTTCTTTTGTCTCAGCCTGCTCCTCTTGTGCCAGGAACAAGACGCCCAAACATCTGCCATATGGCCGTCTTCTGCCTCTGCCTATACCCTCAGTTCCGTGGCAACACATTGCGATGGACTTTATTACGGACTTGCCACTGTCCTCCGGACACACAGTCATATGGGTCGTGGTGGATCGGTTCTCCAAAATGGCTCATTTCGTCCCTATGGCTGGACTGCCCTCTGCCCAGGAACTCGCTGACGCCTATATACAACACATCTTCCGCTTGCATGGCTTTCCATCACACATTGTGTCCGACAGAGGAACTCAGTTCACCTCCCGCTTCTGGAGGGCCCTCTGCAAACATCTGGGAGTGACTCTGGACTTTTCTTCAGCCTACCATCCTCAGTCGAATGGCCAAGTGGAACGAGTCAATCAGATCTTGACCTCCTTCTTACGTCACTACGTCAACGCCCATCATGACGATTGGTCCACGCTTCTTCCTTGGGCTGAATTCTCCCATAACCACCACGTCAGTGAGTCCTCCTCCAGCTCTCCCTTCCATGTCGTTTACGGACTTCAGCCTTCCGTCCCATTACCTGTATCCTCTTCCTCGGATGTCCCTGCTGCTGATGCTGTAGCCCGTGACTTTGCAACAATTTGGGACTCTGTCAAGGCGTCCCTTGGACGTGCTTCCCTGCGGATGAAGAGACACGCAGACAAGAGGCGTCTGGACCCTCCGTGTTTCTCTCCAGGAGATCTCGTCTGGCTTGCTTCCAAGTACGTCCGATTGAAGCTACCATCCTACAAGCTGGGTCCTCGCTACATCGGGCCGTTTAAAGTCCTCAGCAAGATCAATGAGGTCTCCTACAAACTGCAGCTCCCGGCCACGATGAGGATACCCAACTCCTTCCACGTCTCCCTGCTCAAGCCGGTTGTCCTTGGTCCCTTCTCCGCTGCTGCCAGTTCGGCTCCTCCTCCTATTGCCGATGATGACATCTATGCGGTAAGGGATATCGTGGCCATGAAAACCGTACGGGGCCGACAGTTCTTCCTGGTAGACTGGGCAGGGTATGGTCCTGAGGATAGGTCCTGGGAGCCCCGGGAGAATGTGGGTACTCCCCTGATCCGTGCCTTCCTGTCCCGGTTGCGGGGAGGGGTGAGTGGGGGGGGGTACTGTCACGCTCTCCGGGTCCCCTGCTCTGCTCCCCGGCTCACCTGCCACGCTCCCCGGCTTCCCTGCTTCTCTCCCCGGTCTCCAGCCTCCATTGCCTGCGGTCTCCAGGCGGCCCGGTCCCCGCTCCCGGCGCCCGTCGGCTACTCAGCCCCAGCCCGGCTCTCCTGCTTCCTGCTCACCGCTCCCTGCCCTGGCTTCTGGCACCCGGGCCTCGCGCATGCGCATTAGGGCGCGCGCGCGGTCATTGACCCTTTCTTAAAGGGCCAGCGTCCTTACCTATCTCTCTTCTAGAGCCGCTCCTGCCTCGCCATCCGGTCCTGCCGATTCCCGAACGCTGACTATCTGCCATCCCGTCAGTCCGTTCCATCTCTGATCCCTGTGGTGACCCGTCCTCTCGCTCCATCGGTTCCGGACTCTGCCTGACAACATCTCGGCCTCCGAACCTGAGCTCCGTCACCCGGACTACCATCAGTGACTCCGTGGTCCCAGGGACTTCTCCATTCCACTCTTGTGCACGGACTGTCCTGCTACCCGTAGTGCTCCGGCTACCGGACCCCTTGCCTTCATCAAGGAGTTCGGCCCAGTGGATCCACCTCCTGGGTCTGCCCGTCCACCTGGCCCTAACAGCATGGGGAGCAAGAAGAGTGGAATGTGTGAGGAAACAGTATGGATAGGGAGATGTGGGGATGAGTGTGGACTTGGCATGGGGAGCAAGAAGAGCGGAATGTGTGAGGAAACAGTATGGATAGGGAGATGTGGGGATGAGTGTGGACTTGGCATGGGGAGCAAGAAGAGCGGAATGTGTGGGGAAACAGTATGGATAGGGAGATGTGGGGATGAGTGTGGACTTGGCATGGGGAGCAAGAAGAGCGGAATGTGTGAGGAAACAGTATGGATAGGGAGATGTGGGGATGAGTGTGGACTTGGCATGGGGAGCAAGAAGAGCGGAATGTGTGAGGAAACAGTATGGATAGGGAGATGTGGGGATGAGTGTGGACTTGGCATGGGGAGCAAGAAGAGCGGAATGTGTGAGGAAACAGTATGGATAGGGAGATGTGGGGATGAGTGTGGACTTGGCATGGGGAGCGAGAAGAGCGGAATGTGTGAGTAGTGAATATGAGGAGAGTGAGTGTGGAATGTGTGAGGAGTGGGGTGGATGGATGCAGAAATTGTATGGGAAGAGAGAATGCATAAGGAGACAGTATGGAGAATGAAGGTGAGAACGTATGGAGAGAGAAATTGTTCGGGGCACAAAATAAAGACTGGGTAGTTTGGGGTATAAAGAGGGAGTAGCATTGGGGGACAGTTTAAGAGCACAACAAAAAGGGGATAGTATGCCGAGGGGGGAGTCTGATAAGGGGCCATAGTACAGAGTGCAGGCATTATTGGGGGAAATGGTGTGACAGGACTGTGTGTAAAGGGGGACAAGTATGGTAAGGAGAGGGCAGTGTGGAGGGCATGTACTGTACCATAAGAGGGACAATAAGGGGGTCATATTTTCTTCAGGGAGCACAGTGGGTTAATTTTTCTCCTCCCACTCAATCTGGCACTCAACCTCTGTAATTGACTATAAAAGCCCCGTCAAACACAGAGATAAATCTTTGGCAGATCTGTGGTTGCAGTGAAATCATGGACATATTGTTCCATTTGTACACAGTCACAAATCTGGCACTGATTGTCCACAATTTCACTGCAACCACAGATCTGCCGCAGATTTATCTCTGTGTGTGACAGGGCCTTAAGGTGAGCATTAGTCACACACGTCACGGGTGTATTACAATTGACAGACAATTATGTGCCTTTGGTTGCACAACCCGCTACTTGATATTCCATTCTTTCTTCTTTGGTATGAATGGAGTTCTATATATGTCTGTTAGGGTTAACTCTTTCTCTTTAGAATCCAGTAGACATCTTGACCTTTTCAGCTGCAAAGCCTTATCTCCATTCCCTGTGTCTTTATATACTTGCATTTCCTTTAGTGTGTTCTCCTAAGCTATCCAGATTGCAAGCAGTCATCTTGAAATAGCCTGTCACAAAATGTTGTTGTATGTTGCTGACGTTCTCCAAAAGTCATCTTGGAATTACGTTGTCTGTTTCCACCCCCTGTTTGTTTTCCCTGTGCGTTCTTTAGGTCTCAGTGGGGTTGACTAGTGCTCATACATCCGGTCACTACATTGGGCTTATTTCAGGGACAGCCAGGCCCTAGGTATCCTGATGAGCAATTTAGGTTTGGAACCTATCTAGGGACATCAGGGCAGCCAGGAGCCAGTGGTAGGTATTACCAGGGAGTCACCATCTTTCCTCTTCCCTACAGACACGGTTTTCCTCTCCCCCTTTTGCTGTTCATCTGGTATTCCACCATACCTAGTGTGACAATACATTGCCACAATACCACTCATTA
Organism: Anomaloglossus baeobatrachus; assembly: GCF_048569485.1. Lineage (NCBI taxonomy): Eukaryota > Metazoa > Chordata > Amphibia > Anura > Aromobatidae > Anomaloglossus > Anomaloglossus baeobatrachus. Next base: position 108,434,219 of record NC_134363.1, on the reverse strand, counting down.
AACACATGGAGTGATGAGTCCCTGAAATATACTACTACTTGACAGTCAAAAACGGTCAGATCTCTCTATAAGGCTATAGATTAGAGTATACAAGGATCAAACGTAATACAGTTTTGAGCTTTCATTTTTAAAAAATACAATGCTTACAATAACAAAGTATAAAAGATAAAGATAGAAACTACATACAAGTATGCAGAATAGTTGTAATATAAAAAGGGAGAAAAAACAGAAATACCTAAACATTCTAGTCTAAAGTTATCTTCTTGTTCCTGGAGGGAAGGAGAAATGAGTTATGGATCACAATAAGCATACCCCGCCAACTCCCACATGTGAACAACTTTCATTTTTGCAACCCAGCTTTTTATAAAAGTAATGATGTGACGGAAATACTATGCATAACTATTAGTAAAAGTGGAAAAATCGTGGTCTGCACAGAGGTATGGCTTGCACACACAAAGTCCACAAACCCCACCAGGAACACCACCACCCAAGGACATGAACCCCTTTGCTCTGTGGAGATGGCTGGGGTGAAGACTACAGGGGAGTATCCCTAGACTGTGCCTACTGCACCGGGCCACCCGAACACGTGCACCGCCTGGACGTTCTGATATTGAGTGAGCTGAAAGACTTTTCCTTTCTCTATTCAGTATATTGAATCACTATACATGATATATTTAAGAAACGCATTACCTAATAGATGAGCTCTTGGCACAATATCTCATTTAACATTTTTTATTGCGTTTCAAAATTATATAGTACACATTTTATTGATGTTCACACCCTCAGTCCATTTATAATTACTCGGAAACCATCATTTATAAATGACTCATTTTCCAGGAGTTTGAATTAAACAGTGTTTGAGTAGAGTGACGCAATGTAAGGGAAGACATTTCAATAGCTTCAAATAATTTTTGTCTACAAGCTGGAATAGAATCTGTGACACCCTGGCCGAGCCAGGTAGTCACAGATAGGGCCCCAAATTACTCCAGTCCCCTAACAAGGTGACAGCAGCCAAACATTAAAACCCTAGTCACCCCCCTCACTGCTTGATGGACATGACTCGCCCACCCCAGGGCTATGGGACACCCGGTGCCGGGCCGGACTAGTCCAGGGGTCGTCAGTGGTGGCGGGGCCCGACTCCGTGATCCTGGCTGGGTCAACTAATATGGCTTCAGTGGGGGTGCTTAAAGTTTATATTCGTGACGCCACCTGTGGTTTGCGGCTATTAAGCCGCCGCTGCTGTATGGGGCCTCCGGGGGTGATGGAACGGCAGCAATTGTGGTACTGCTCCCCACAGGTGGAGCTGGACCCCGGGCACTGGTTGGTGCTTGTAAGTGTCGGTGTACTTGCGGTGTAGTGCAGGGCCGACAGGGCGGTGAAAGGACCGGACACAAACAACAGTCTCTTTACCTTCTCCTCTTTTACTGGGTAAACGGTTAGTCCTGGGAGACCGTTACAGGTGGTAGAGGGCTCCGGCCGGCCTGGAAGTAGCTGGGTTCATCTCTTTGGCTAGTCGAGTATGAGGCCTACTCCCTGCTCTTTCTCTGCTTCTACAGGACCCTGCGTCCGAGGGTTAGCAGTGGCCCTTTCGCTGCTGGGACTTGTAGTGTGTCCCGTTCCCATGTGGTAGGCTGCGCAGGCCCTCTCTGGTGCTTCTCTGCTGGAGTCCACACCGGGCCTTGGTGATGCAGCTGGAACCTCAGGTTATTTTGGGGGCCAGGAGGCCTGCAGTCCTCCTGCCCTTCGGATTCGGCTACCAGGGAGGATTTTAGGCCCCGGTGGCCACAGACTCCGATGTCCACTTCTGTTTCTTTGCCTCTCTGCAGCTCTTGCTTCACTGGACTGATCTAACAATCTCCAGCCCCAGCTCACCAGACTGCACTACTCTGCGTCTTCACTCTCTGGACTCTCCTCACAGACTGAACACTAACTCCTCCCTCAGGTAAGGCTTGAGGAATGCTCCCTGGAACTCCAGGTTCAGAGCTCCCTCTGCTGGCCTGAGGGAGAAACTGCGTTGGATGTTGATACTTACTGGCCAATGATTTCCCCAATTACCTCCAGGCTCAGTATTAACCCTTTTGAGGGGGCAACACTGTTGTGGCAACCCGGTGCTGGGTCGCCACACTCCCCCTTAGTTAAAATCAGTACTCCCGGACTGAAGAAACAAAAACAAGAATATTTAAACATTTCATCCCCTGACATGGCAATTCTACCCGCCCCACTTTAATGGTTACTTCCTTATTCCCAATTTGAGGCAAGGGCTGACCATTACTGGCCACAATTGTTAAATCATCATCTGGGCCATGGTCAATGTCTGAATCAGCCCAATATCTTTTGTACAGTTTACAAGGGATGGTTGTTACTTGGGACCCCGTATCCAGGAGGGCAGTCAAAGGGATCCCATCCAGCACAATAGGAAGGACCGGTCGCCCTCCCACATACTTGCTGCAACAGGGAGTTGAGCCGGGCTTTCTTACAGCTAGGGGTTGGCTCCTGGCCCCAGGTTCGGACCATTTAAAGGACAGTGTCTTGCGTAGTGTCCCACCTGGTTGCAGCGGCGGCAGATCTGTTGTCCAGCTGGGTTGTACAGGTCTGTGTCTTTTCCTCTGGTCGGCGGAATCCTCCTTTGTCGCATTCACGGGACGTCATCTGGACTGGAGGCCAACTCGATTCTCGCCGGCGGCGGTGGGGTCACTTGTAGAGACTGCACAGTCTTTGCAAGGGCAGCCACAGTCTTGGTCAGTTCCTGAACCTTTTGTCTGAGCTTGGCAGCGGGATCCTTATCCAGGGACTGAGCCTCGGCCCCTGCAGTGGCTCGGGTTGCAGGCACTACCACCGGGTACGTGATAGCAAGTGGCCGGAGGGGTACTGGGTCATTTGGTGTAGATTCCCTCAGTACCCGAATGGCCTGGTCCTTAAACTTTACAAAGTCCAGAGCAGGGTTCTGCAGGACCATGATACGCAGCTGTGTTCTGTGGGCGTCTGACAGGAGCCCTTCTATGAACTGCTCAGTTAGGAGTTTGTCTACTTCACGTACACTCTCTGGGTCCACCTGTTTAATTGCTCTCAGGGCCTCTTGCAGGTTTAAGGCATAGTCCCATATGCTTCCTGTGGCCCGTTGTTTGCACCCAAAGAATCTCATTTTTATTTCTGCTGCGGTGCGGGTGTCAAAAGTACTCTTTAACTTGGCCAGTATCTGGGTGACGGCCCCTTTATCAGTGTCAGGCCAGGACTTTACTTCACGCTGGGCTGCGACGGTTAGCTGTCCTACTATTATGCCCACTTTCTGGCCTTCAGTTAGAGGGTACATTTTAAACAAGCTGTGCAGCCGTTCCCTGAAGTCGCTCAGGGTATGTGACTCTCCTGAGTACCGCGGTAACCAGTCTGCTCCCGGGAGATACGGCATCGTGAGCGGCATCACTGGTGCTGCAGCGGGGGCTGGGGCGACGGCGACTGGGAGTACATCGGCCGGTGCTGCGACGTCTTGGGCTACAGCACCCACCTGCCCTTCCTCGGCGTCGGACATCTTTCTTCCCCCTTAGCGAACCTTACCAGGCTCCGCTTCTTTCTCCAATCTCCTCTGAGTCGCGCAGGGTTAACGGCTCTCCGCTCTGCTGGCGCGCTTCCTTCGCGCTCTTTTTTGGGCACGCCCCCTTTCTTCCTGCGCTCAGCAGTGCTAATGGCGGCAGCAATTTTCAAACAGTAAAATGCACAGTCTTTTCAGGCGCACAGTACCCGGTGGGTCCGGGCACGGAATCCTGTTCACAGCGCCAAAGGCTGACTCACCCACCCCAGGGCTATGGGACACCTGGTGCTGAGCCGGACTAGTCCGGGGGTCGTCAGTGGTGGCGGGGCCTGACTCCGTGACCCTGACGGGGTCAACTAATATGGCTTCAGTGGGGGTGCTTAAAGTTTATATTCGTGACGCCACCTGTGGTTTGCGGCTATTAAGCCTCCGCTGCTGTATGGGGCCTCCGCTGGTGATGGAACGGCAGCAATGGTGGAGCTGGACCCCGGGGTACCGGTTGGTGCTTGTAAGTGTCGGTGTAGTTGCGGTGTAGTACAGGGCCGACAGGGCGGTGAAAGGACCGGACACAAACAACAGTCTCTTTACCTTCTCCTCTTTTACTGGGTAAACGGTTAGTCCTGGGAGACCGTTACAGGTGGTAGAGGGCTCCGGCCGGCCTGGAAGTAGCTGGGGTCATCTCTTTGGCCAGTCGAGTATGAGGCCTACTCCCTGCTCTTTCTCTGCTTCTACAGGACCCTGCATCCGAGGTTTAGCAGTGGCCCTTTTGCTGCTGGGACTTGTGGTGTGTCCCGTTCCCGCGTGTTAGGCTGCGCAGGCTCTCTCTGGTGCTTCTCTGCTGGAGTCCACACCGGGCCTTGGTGATGCAGCTGGAACCTCGGGTTATTTTGGGGGCCAGGAGGCCTGCAGTCCTCCTGCCCTTCGGATTCGGCTACCAGGGAGGATTTTAGGCCCTGGTGGCCACAGACTCCGATATCCACTTCTGTTTCTTTGCCTCTCTGCAGCTCTTGCTTCACTGGACTGAGCTAACCAGCTCTAGCCCCAGCTCACCAGACTGCACTAGTCTGCGTCTTCACTCTCTGGACTCTCCTCACAGATTGAACACTAACTCCTCCCTCAGGTCAGGCTTGAGGAATGCTCCCTGGAACTCCAGGTTCAGAGCTCCCTCTGCTGGCCTGAGGGAGAAACTGCGTTGGATGTTGATACTTACTGACCAATGATTTCCCCAATTACCTCCAGGCTCAGTATTAACCCTTTTGAGGGGGCAACACTGTTGTGGCAACCCGGTGCTGGGGCGCCACAGACACACCAGGGGGCGGAACCAGGCAGTTGGAAGACGCCCACCGAGGAGTCTCAGACAGCCTGGGGCGGGAAAGTTCAGATCAGTTTTTGAGTGTTGAGCAGAAGTGGAGGTCAGGCCTGTGTGACAGGCCTGAAGAAAACTGAACTGGTTCCAGGGAAGGAGCCCTGGTACTGCTGGCTAGGAGGCAGACGGAGGCCTCTGTCTGCAAGAGACAGGAAGACGGCTCGGTGGAACCGAGGTGGACCGGGACAGGGTAGTGGCCCGCCGGTACCGACTCGGGGAACCGACTCGGAAACCGGAGCACAAAGGGGGGTACTCAGACCCTGAATCTAGGTCCAGAAGCTACTGGGGGCTAGCTAATCAACTCATTGCAGCCAGGACTATAGGTTCTGTCCCACCCAAAGTCCCGACTGAAGGCAACAGCCCAACGAGGGGGATAGAAAGCCACCGCTATGGCAGAGAGATCCCACGGGCCAGCGTCTGCGGGCAAAGGGCTCCTCAGGCAACCACAAGCCGGGCAGCGGACTCCTGAAGTTGCAAGCGCAGGTAGTCCACCATCACAAAACAGGTGCAGGAGAAAGTTAGAGACCACCAACCGGGTGGGGGACCAGACTGCAGCCGACAGCGACCACCATCACCTTGGTTTACCAGAGACTCGTGTGTTTACTAATTGTGAGTACATCAGTGCCCTCCGGCCGCCCATCTCCCTGCACCACCAAACACCCCCAACGGGTCCCGGGGCCACCATCCCTGCCCACGGAGGGGTTAACAACTTGCTGCATAACATCTCCCCCAGGTGCCCCATAACTGCAGCGGTGGTGTCCACCTTCACCACATCCCGTGGGTGTCGTCACGAGCTCAAACACAGCTCCGGCCGTACACATTCATCCCTGTTAGAGAAGCCATTTTGTCTCCTTGATAGTTACTCCTCAAATAGTTAGACAAAAGTTCATTATATTCTAATATAGTTATGTAAACAGTTACACAATCCGTTATGCAAGCTTGGAATGAGTAAAGCTTGGAATGAGTAATTGATGTTCTATTCCACATCTGCTATTATTTTATTGTTTATACGGTCATCTTGACCTGGAGCTTGTTTTTGTAGTTTTAAATTGATCACATCTCTTGAAACACTTTTTATTACATATTTCTTTGGCTTGAAATATTAATCCTTTCCTTATGTGATGATATCTGCCAAATATGGTCATTTGGGATAATGACTATATTTGGCATCTATCTAAAGTTATGTAACTATATCACATGTCTCATATTGTGTAATCAGCTTGAAAGGTATAAAGAAACCTTCAGATTCAATAAAGGGGCAGAGCTAATTTGAATCACTATAGACTCCTGTCTTTATGGTGTTTTAAGCTTGCTCTCACAACCGGCCGGTCCGTCCCTGCTACCTGAGAGGAAACAAGACCCCGGCTTTAACAGTTGGAGGCCCCCAGCGAGCCCCATGACTGGGACCAAGACTTTCCCCTTTCCATCCGTCTAGGACTGAACACAGCGATCTTCCTCGCTTCTTGAACAGAAAATACTAAACCTAGGTAAGTTGATCTTTTCGATCTCAAAGTATTTTCTCTTCAAGAGGGGGTAGAGAGCACGAGTCAGTCTCCGGGGGATATAAACAGGAAACTCGCGATTCCTCAGGTAGCCTTTATGTTTATTGTTTGTTTGTCTTGTCCTATATGCTGAAAACAAAGTTGTACATTTTGTAAATTATGCTGCTAAAGGTCTTTCCTTTTCTTCTTCTGTCTTCTTTCTTTATCTATTTCACAATACTAACCCACTAACTAATAATATAATACTTGACTACTGCTTCTTACCTTTTCAATCTGATATATTATATTGAAGTTGTTTTTTTTTTGTTTTTAGGTGAATAATGTTCTGTCACTTTCCCCTGTATAGTCAGAGACTTACAGTGAAAAGTGAAGGGGGGAGAAAAGAGACTGCAGCGTTGTGACCTTATAACCCGCACTCGCTGAACAGAGCTCATAGAAAACCACCAAACCCCTTTTGATCAACCTGACCGCAGGACCCCCGGATCCGGAGACCCTCGAGCCACCCACTGAAGGTCCGAATCCGAGCGTCTTGGCTGCTGCCGAGCACGGGGCGGCACATCTCGATTTCTGGAGTCACGAACAGGATACTTACCCATCCACTTACCTTTTGGAAGTGCGCCTTGAAGTGAAGTCAGCGGTGATTCGTTGTGAAATTTTAAAAATCCGCCATTTTGCCACCATCTTTAGGCGCGAAGAATCCCGCCAGAGTCTTCTTCCCCGCGTAAACAGCACGAGAACTGAAGCCCTGCCCCCTGGGAACACGGCCGTAAAGCAGACCCGGAAGTCGAAAAACGAAACTTACATGCCGGAGAGAGGAGTGCCACAAAAAAAGACCAAGGGGGAGCAGATGGAAGATGTCTGCTCCTGAACCCGATGCCGGCCCCGTGCCGACCGCTGGAGCGGCGGCGCCCGCGGGGGAAGCAGCCGGCGAGGAAGCTGCAGCTCCCGCTCTGGTCGCAGGAGCGGCGGACCCTGAGGTCCCAGTGGTGACTCCCCGTGCGACTGCTGGAGGCGACCCACCTGCTGCAGGAAGGATGTCGGCCCCGGCAGTCCGCCCAGCCGCGACGGGAATGGCGCCCGGTTCGGAAGGCCCCCTAGTCACCAGCTCAGAGTCGGAGGCAACAGATGGCAGCAGCTCAGGGAATGATACGGAGTCCGTCTCAGAGGATGAGGCCCTGCTCTTCGTCGGCGTCCTCGGGGATACGATGATAGCGCTCTGCAGGTACTGTCGGCAGCTAGGGCGCTTTGCAGTCATGTGTCCTGAAAATGGCCGGCCTTGAAGGAGCCGTAGACCGCCGCAAGTTTTAAAGTTTTAATGTTCAGTTTTACCCCATTTAAAAAAAAAAAAGACAAGGCTGAGAACTTGCAGGCCAACCCAAAAACGTTTGGGCCTTGTAAATAATCCCAGACCACCCTTTTCATAGTCCTACAGTCTCCGGAGAGGCTGGTTGGAGGAAGGGCCTGCAGGATATTGTAGGCCGAGGTCCCGTCACCATGCAGACCGGTGGCTACCCTCCGGGTCAGGGGTCCCCTGAACATGGGGCCACTGAGAGACTGCCGGGTAAGGAACTTTGTACCCGGCCCGTTTGGGCAACACCCGGACCCGAACCCGTTTCCTGGACTGGGGAAAAGGGGTTCTGACCTGGTTTTTAGAGGCAGCATCAGGGCTAGATTTGCTTGGGTGGGGAAAATGGAAAGGACCCGGTCCCGTCCCGTTCCCGGTTAATAAAATGTTTTATTCCAACGTTCAAGTAACATGCCTCCCGTAAGCGAAGAAAACCAAAAGTATGCTTAAAGTTGTACAAATGTTGTTATGCTTGTAAATATGTTCTTATCTTTTTCAGTTAAAGCAAAAATAAACCGGTGGTGCTGGGACAGCCTGCGGACGGTCTGTGGTTAACCAAGGGGGAGTGTGACGCCCTGGCCGAGCCAGGTAGTCACAGATCGGGCCCCGCACTACACCAGTCCCCTAACAAGGTGACAGCAGCCAAACATTAAAACCCTAGTCACCCCCCCTCAGTGCTTGATGGACACACCAGGGGGCGGAACCAGGCGGTTGGAAGACGCCCACCGAGGAGTCTCAGACAGCCTGGGGCGGGAAAGTTCAGATCAGTTTTTGAGTGTTAAGCAGAAGGGGAGGTCTGGCCTGTGTGTGACAGGCCTAAAGAAAACTGAACTGGTGCCAGGGTAGGAGCCCTGGTACTGCTGGCTGGGAGGCAGACGGAGGCCTCTGTCTGCAGGAGATGGGAAGATGGCTCGGTGGAACTGAGGTGAACCGGGACAGGGTAGTGGCCCGCCGGTACCGACCTGGGGAACCGACTCTGAAACCGGAGCACAAAGGGGGGTACTCAGACCCTGAATCTAGGTCCAGAAGCTACTGGGGGCTAGCTTATTAACTGATTGTGGCCAGGACTATAGGTCTTGTCCCACCCAAAGTCCCAACTGAAGGCAACAGCCCAACGAGGGGGATAGAAAGCCACTGTCATGGCAGAGAGATCCCACGGGCCAGCGTCTACAGGCAAAGGGCTCCTCAGGCAACCACAAGCCGGGCAGTGGACTCCTGAAGTTGCAAGTTCAGGTAGTCCACCATCACAAAACAGGTGCAGGAGAAAGTTAGAGACCACCAACCGGGTGGGGGGCCAGACTGCAGCCGGCTGCGGGCAGCGACCACCATCACCTTGGTTTACCAGAGACTCGTGTGTTTACTAATCGTGAGTACATCAGTGCCCTTTGGCCGCCCATCTCCCTGCACCGCCAAACACCCCTGAAGTTGCAAGTGCAGGTAGTCCACAATCACAAAACAGGTACAGGAGAAAGTTAGAGACCACCAACCGGGTGGGGGACCAAACTGCAGCCGGCTGCGGGCAGCGACCACCATCACCTTGGTTTACCAGAGACTCTTGTGTTTACTAATCGTGAGTACATCAGTGCCCTCCGGCCGCTCATCTCCCTGCACCGCCAAACACCCCCAACGAGTCCCGGGGCCACCATCCCTGCCCACGGAGGGGTTAACAACTTGCTTGATAACATCTCTCCCGGGTGCCCTATAACTGCAGCGGTGGTGTCCACCTTTACCACATCCCGTGGGTGGCGTCACGAACTCAAACACGGCTCCAGCCGTACACCTTCATCCCCAAACCACCAAACCCCTTTTGATCGACGTGACCGCAGGACCCCCGGGTCCGGAGACCCTTGAGCCACGCACTGAAGGTCCAGGTCTGAGCAGCTAGGCTGCTGTTGAGCACGGGGCGGCACAAATCCATGTAGGAAACTGAAAAACAAAGGAAAAGAGATAAAAAAGGAATTTGTCATATCCTGCACAAAGTTTGTAACTACCTGCATCAAACCATTTCACTAATGGAGATTGCTTTGTAAATATATTATTTCATATATAAGTAGAAGGTGGTCACGCCCCTTCCCCCTACTGTTTTGTGCTAATTGCCTGTGTTGTAAAAGAAATGTGTTTTAGGTACCAAGCACGCTGTTAATGTAGGAGGCAAACTTACTGCTGCTGCTAGTGAAGCACAGGTCCCTGATGTAGCAGAGTCGGCACCAGGTAGCAGCCAGCACCATCCAGTGGCTGGGTAATAGCAGCGTTAAATTAGAGGTTAGGTAAGATAGGAGGAGGAGTGACAGATAGCCAGTGGATTGGTTAGAGATGAGACTTGTGATTAGTCAGTTTTGGAGGAGGGTTCAAGGACTTAAGATGCAACAAGGAGTAATGGTCAAGGAACCCTGAGGTAACTGTGCCGCCCCAGTGCCAGCAGCCGGGCTGGTCGGATCCGGATCCGCAGTGTGGCTCGAGGGATTCTACCGGACCCGGGGGTCGCGCAAACACTTCAAATAAAAGGAGGTGTATTTGTACGGGATTTGCCATAAACTGTCTGTGACGCCACCCACGGTGTGTGTGGTGAAGTGTGGCACCACCGCTGCTGTTGTGGGACTCTCGGGGGCGATGGGATGGCAGCTGGATGTTAACCCCTCCGTGGGTAGGAATGGATGCCCCGGGGCCCAGTATCTCTATGCCGGGAATGGTGATTGCAGGGGCCGGTGTGCCCGGTCGGACTGGGGGATGTTAGGTTACTCACGGTTGAATAAATCACACAAATCCAGTTTCCAAACCAAGGTGCTGGTGGGCAGCCGCCGCGGTCGGGTGTATCTGGTCCCACACCCGGGCTGATGATCCGTATCACTTTCCTCTGCACTCAGTGTGTGGTGTGTTGGACTTCTCGGTGTGAAACACGGGAGTCTGCTCCTGGTCCTTTTTGTTGGGAGCCTTGCCCGCTGACGCTGACCCTTGGGATCTACCGGGCCCTGGCGGATGCCTTATCCCTATCGGTGGGTGGTTGTCTGCTTTTGGGACTTTGGTTGGGACAGGACCTATAATCATGTTCACAATTAGTTACTTAGCTAGGCCGTTGGTTCTGGTCCTGGCTTCAGGGTCCAAGTACCCCCTCTTGTGCACGGTTTCCGGGTCAGTTCTCTGGTGTCGGTACCGGCGGGCTCCAACCCTGCTCCGGTCCACTTCAGATCTCTGGCAGCCGTCTTCCCGTCTCCTGACAGACACGGACCACCGTCTGCCACCTAGCCAGCACGCTGGGGCTCCAACCCCAATGCCTTTCCTCTCTGAACTTGAGCTTCACCTCCTCTCTCCACTGGAGCTACACTGCTCCCCTCCACTACCACTTGCACTCCACTTTGACTCTCAACTACAGACTGCTACTTTTTCAAGCACCAGGTTCTCCAGACCCCTAGGTGGGCGTTTCTCATCCACCTGGTCCGGCCCATTGGTGTGTCTGTCCTACCCTAAGGGGGGCTGGCTAGGGTTTCAGGTCGGCTGTATAAAAGGCCCCCTTCACACGTCTGTGAAAATCACTCACATGTTTCACGGACGTGTCAAAGGTGCGTTTTCAACTCCGTGTGCCGTGTTTATTGCACTACGTGTGTTCTCCGTGTGTTATCCGTGATAACACACGGAGAACGAGAACTTTCTGCTCACCTGTCTCTGGCGTTGCTGTCCATGGTGCTGATCTTCAGTCTCCAGCCCTGCCAACTCCCTGCTGCTGCCGCTTCCACCGCAGTGAAGAGAATATTAAATGAGCATAATGAGCGGCGGTCGGCAGCAAGTGACAGCAGCGGCAGAGACAGGAGACGATGAGTAAAGATTTGTTATTTTTTGTGGTTGTCCCGGGCCCAGTGATGAGGTGGGGGATGCTGGATGGCAGGGCCGGTGCAGGGCTTGGTGGGGTGCAGGGACGCGGGGGCAGCGCTGTGCCTCACGGCACTGTGGTACTCACTCAGCCTGAGACGGTGACACAGTTCTCAGTAAAACACACGGCTGGAAAGACGGTTCCCACGGACGGCTGCTGTTGCTTTTCCCTAGTAGTTGACGGTGATGGTCCCTTTTCCTGCACCTAAGTCTATGTTGGTAGCGATGGGTTCCCACCGGTAACCCGCTCCCCAGCCTGGATATGTGCTGGAGGAGCCCCTCTTTGCCCGCAGGCGCTGGCCCTGAGAAACTGGTGCCTTGGCGGTGGCGGTGTCTCTCTCTAACGGTTGGACTGTTGCCTTCAATCGGGACTTGGTTGTTGGGAGACCCAGAGGTCCCCTTCACTAACGGATTTGGCAAATTCACGGCGACTCCTAGCCTTGCCGGGATCCGAAAAGGCCCCTGCCAATGGTGCCGGCTTCTCTTCGTATACCGCTCCGGTACCGCCGGGCCACCACCCGTCCACGGCCCTTTCGGCAACCTCCAAGCAGCCTCTCCTGCAGACAGTCACCGCCGTCTGCTGACCTTGCTGTCTCAGTCCGGGGCACACACCCGGACCAACTTCAGGCTTTCTCAACTGTCACTTTCTCTTCTTTCACTACTTTCACTCCTTCTACTTCAAACTCCAAACCTAATCTGCCTGGTTTTCCCGCCTCCAGGGCTGTGAACTCCTCGGTGGGCAGAGCCAACCGCCTTGCCCACCCCCTGGTGTGGACATCAGCCCCTGGAGGAAGGCAACAAGGATTTTTGTGTAGCTTTGGTGTACCTATCCGGGGTGTAGGGTGTGGTGGTGTTATGACCTGTGACCCCTGGCTTGCCCAGGGCGTCACATTTGTCTATTGCATCTACGACGGGGCCATTTTTGAAGGAAGCTAAATTACCTATATAATTTATTAAATAAAGCTATCATGTTCCACAGCACTTTACAGACATCATCATCACTGTCCCCATTGTCTCACAATCTAAACTCCCTTTTAGTATGTCATGGGAGAAAACCGGAGAACTCAAAGGAAACCCACACAAACCCTGAGAGAACATTCAAACTCTTGGCAGATGTTGTCTTTGGTTGGATTTGATGCCAGGACACCCTAACCTGCAAACCATGCTGCCCATTTACCTAATAGTATGTTTTTGGACTGTGTAAACCTACTCAGCTATTTATATGTTTCTCTTGAACTAACTAAGCTTCTCTTGCTTCCAACTAAGAACTCTATTGTTGAAGCAAAAAAGCGTTAACCACTGAGCCACCAAGCTTCAAGTGAGAGAATGTTCTATTCTTGTTAATTAGTTCCATCATCTCCAATAATTCTTCAAAACTTTTGTAAAACCAGGTCACACAAGGGCATAAAGAATCTTGTACTCACTAAAATTAAGACTTTATAGCATTGTAGTCAATGTGTTGACAATGTACCGTAATAACTGCATTCATCCAGAGAATCCTCTACTTGCTGTTGCATCGGTGTTTCTTATGCTATCAGCACATTTGATGACAAATTGTAACCCATGCTGTTGTACTTTCCAGAGGAGGGATTGTTTTGAATGGCATTTTTCTTTGTTTTTATGGTGATGCACGTCACATAATAGTACGACAGGTTGACAGCCGGTGAATGCTTGTCAATCTATTGAATGTATATCTCGCAGCGTATGTTATTTCACCACACAGCCTTTGTGTACATTAGAAATATGTTTCACTTTGTTGTCGTGGGCAATAGTTAAACGTATAGTAACCAAAGCGGCAGCGATTCAGGAGAAGCTTATTGATTATACTGAGATTCTACAATCTAACTTTGATCGACCAAGTTCCAAGGTAAGAGAAAGCCCCTCACTCACAATGTCACTTGTAAGACCTATCACCCCTTAACTTCAGGATTAACCCTTTATTACCATTCTATAGATGCCTTTTTTAAAAAAAAAAAAAAAATGATGAAATATATGATCACTATTAGCAAAGAATCCATAAATGCAGCACTAGGGAAACTAAATAATCATCCATTGCTCCAGCAATCTTGGGATATTTTAGAACACAACAATTGGATAGAAAAGTAACTTATATTTACTACATATTATACTATGCATAACTGTATATATATTGTGATAACCTGCCTTCATTTCTTAGAACTTTCCTACATTGACAATAAGTGAACGTGATCTTTCATTTTAGGATTATAGCTGTAAAAAGGCAAAAGTTCTTAATATTCACCCTATTTATGTGACCATCACACACTGTGTAAGTGCTGCGTTCTTCTGCTGGTATTCTTGGTGCAATTTGTTCTCAACCGAAATGTAGAATTTTTTATGCTTTTTTTTGCGGCACTTGACCAGAAATATAAAAGGATAAAAGACTTGTGAACAGAAAGAATATAAATTAATAAAGGAACACATACAGTTAGGTCCAGAAATATTTGGACAGTGACACAAGTTTTGTTATTTTAGCTGTTTACAAAAACATGTTCAGAAATACAATTATATATATAATATGGGCTGAAAGTGCACACTCCCAGCTGCAATATGAGAGTTTTCACATCCAAATCGGAGAAAGGGTTTAGGAATCATAGCTCTGTAATGCATAGCCTCCTCTTTTTCAAGGGACCAAAAGTAATTGGACAAGGGACTCTAAGGGCTGCAATTAACTCTGAAGGCGTCTCCCTCGTTAACCTGTAATCAATGAAGTAGTTAAAAGGTCTGGGGTTGATTACAGGTGTGTGGTTTTGCATTTGGAAGCTGTTGCTGTGACCAGACGACATGCGGTCTAAGGAACTCTCAATTGAGGTGAAGCAGAACATCCTGAGGCTGAAAAAAAGAAAAAATCCATCAGAGAGATAGCAGACATGCTTGGAGTAGCAAAATCAACAGTCGGGTACGTTCTGAGAAAAAAGGAATTGACTGGTGAGCTTGGGAACTCAAAAAGGCCTGGGCGTCCACGGATGACAACAGTGGTGGATGATCGCCGCATACTTTCTTTGGTGAAGAAGAACCTGTTCACAACATCAACTGAAGTCCAGAACACTCTCAGTGAAGTAGGTGTATCTGTCTCTAAGTCAACAGTAAAGGGAAGACTCCATGAAAGTAAATACAAAGGGTTCACATCTAGATGCAAACCATTCATCAATTCCAAAAATAGACAGGCCAGAGTTAAATTTGCTGAAAAACACCTCATGAAGCCAGCTCAGTTCTGGAAAAGTATTCTATGGACAGATGAGACCAAGATCAACCTGTACCAGAATGATGGGAAGAAAAAAGTTTGGATAAGAAAGGGAACGGCACATGATCCAAGGCACACCACATCCTCTGTAAAACATGGTGGAGGCAACGTGATGGCATGGGCATGCATGGCTTTCAATGGCACTGGGTCACTTGTGTTTATTGATGACATAACAGCAGACAAGAGTAGCCGGATGAATTCTGAAGTGTACCGGGATATACTTTCAGCCCAGATTCAGCCAAATGCCGCAAAGTTGATCGGACGGCGCTTCATAGTACAGATGGACAATGACCCCAAGCATACAGCCAAAGCTACCCAGAAGTTCATGAGTGCAAAAAAGTGGAACATTCTGCAATGGCCAAGTCAATCACCAGATCTTAACCCAATTGAGCATGCATTTCACTTGCTCAAATCCAGACTTAAGACGGAAAGACCCACAAACAAGCAAGACCTGAAGGCTGCGGCTGTAAAGGCCTGGCAAAGCATTAAGAAGGAGGAAACCCAGCGTTTGGTGATGTCCATGGGTTCCAGACTTAAGGCAGTGATTGCCTCCAAAGGATTCGCAACAAAATATTGAAAATAAAAATATTTTGTTTGGGTTTGGTTTATTTGTCCAATTACTTTTGACCTCCTAAAATGTGGAGTGTTTGTAAAGAAATGTGTACAATTCCTACAATTTCTATCAGATATTTTTGTTCAAACCTTCAAATTACACGTTACAATCTGCACTTGGATTCTGTTGTAGAGGTTTCATTTCAAATCCAATGTGGTGGCATGCAGAGCCCAACTCACGAAAATTGTGTCACTGTCCAAATATTTCTGGACCTAACTGTATGTCTTATTTCTTTCATACTATAATGCTTTTTGATAAACTGGCTCGTGTGCAGATGAGATCTTGGCTCCTCGTTGAGCTAATAGCTCAATCTGCACACTCGGCGACTCTGGGTGCCATTTCTTTGAAGCCTGCAGCGCTGACATTTTCTGGATGGCTCCTGCCTGACATCACCCACAGCATTGCCCTACTCCACCACCACCCTTTCCTTTTGTGACCCCACGCCACCTCTGCTACCTCCCTCCCCAGTAAGATACAACCAGATTATAAGACAGACCCCATTTTCAGCCCCATTTCTTTTTTTTTTACCCTTTTTCTTTCTCTAAATTTGCGTGTGTTTTATAATCTGGTACGTCTTATAAAATGAAAAATATGATAATTGCCAACTAATTGCCTGTATTGCCTGGTGCCATCCTCTGCCAGCACACAGCAGTCTCAGACGGCTACTGCCAGTGATATATTGCCTTCTGCTGATGACCCATCGATAGAGTGGCGACTTGTTTTCCGCTCTACTCTATTGATGTGGAGTGACTGCTAATGGGTTCCCTACTGCCTAACTGTGAGGAACCGGCTGTTAATCAGAATGACGTCTCCAATGATGCCTTGTTAACAGAGTAGAGCGGAAGAGAAAGAGCTGCTCTGCTGCTGAGATGTGAACTGAAGCTGGGGGCTCTATTGACCGCCACAGATCATCCCCATGCCGAATAGACAGGTAGTTGGTAGCACTTAGGCTAGTTTCACACTTGCGTTTTTTTCCTTCAGTCGAAATCCGCCGTTTTGGAAAACAGCGGAATCCGTTAATGGATTTCGCTGCTTCCCATAGACTTGTAAGGACGACGGATTGTGACTGATGGACCAGTGTTGCTTCCGCTGGCCGACGCTGCGTTGCTTCCGCCGGGCGGAAGGAACGCAGCATGTAACGTTTTTCTGTGCTTCCCGGAGCGTCAAAAAAACGCAATGTGCTGGATTCCGTCGGTGTTCATCATTTTTATAATGGAAACTTGTGGTGGTGGAATCCGTCGGAATCCGTCATTTGACGGATTCCTATGATGCATCCGTTTTTACACAACTGCGCATGCTCAGTTGAGTAATTATTGAAAAAAAAAAGATACAACAGATTCCGTTGTTTTGCAGCATCCGTTGCATCAGTTGTGCCACTATATGCAACGCATCCGTTACATGCGTCACACAACACAATGCGACGGATGCCGCACAACACAAGTGTGAAACTAGCCTTAGTTCTTCGCCCCTCACACAAAATTATTAAATCCTCAGTATGAAAAGCTTTATCTTCCTGTCTTTTTTCCAATTGAACTAAATGAAGAACAAAATAATTTCCCTCTACTGGATGTTAGAAGAATGATTCTCACTTCTCTAAGTCCCGGACAACCCTTTAATTGAAATGGAAATTTAATGATACATGGTCTAGTAAGAAATCTAAACAAATGCTCTGCTGATTTTATTTAGTCCTTTACCACTTGAAGATAAAAAAAAAGTGAAAAACAAAATGAGGGATTTGGGCTATGACCGCACTTTGCGTTTTTACCTGCGTTTCCGCAGCGTTTTGGACTGCAACGTTTTATTGCCAAAATGCATGCGTTTTGGTTTTCCATGATAGTCTATGGACTATATTAATTTGCATAATTTGTGACAAAAACCATGCGTTCAAAGAAGCAGCATGTCAATTGTTTTTGCCATTTCTGCAGCGTTTTGCTAACATTAAAGTCAATGAGAAATGGCAAAAACCAAGAAACTTCAAATTACCTGTGTTTTACCTGCTTTTTAGGTGCAGAAACACTGCGTTTTAGACTACAAAAATGCATGCTTTTCTAACATTAAAATAATGGAATAATATGTCCCTTTACACACACACATAGTCCGACAATTAAATTGAAGAAAATTATGATTTTATTGCTATTTTAGCATTAAATATTATAAAACCGCTATAATTTCATGAAATATAACTATTTTCTTTATTAATTCACAAAATATGTATGTATTGGGGTTTTTTCTCTTTTTTCATTCTGCTTGACTGTGTAAACTTTATTTAGCAGTGTCTTGATTTTCAAAATGCCTCTGTCAAAACGCAGGTGAAAAAGCGCTGAAAACGCATCTAAAACGCGGTAAATACGCATACATTTTTAGCGCTAAATTTCTGGAAAAGGCAACTTTGGCTAAATCAATTAAGGCAAAAACGTGCATTTATAACTGCAAGTAGCACGACGCAAAGTGCGGTCATAGCCTAAGGGAGATGTCTTTGCTAAATTAAATACCAGAGTTTTGGTCACCATCATGTTAAGACTCCGGGAAAGGTTTGACACCACAAACTGTTTGCACTGGAAGTGTCAGAGAGGGTAACTGACCACTCACCTCTGCCCGGGTAACTGGGTAACTGCTCAGGACAGCAAACTAAACCTTTGGCCTAGGTAAAGGAAAGATTCAGCTCTGTTTTTAATGAGTCCATAAATATAAATATAAATATATATATATATATATATATATATATATATATAATAGCACTGAAGTTTCAATTCTATTTGTTGGTGAAACATATTCGTGGTATTATCTACTTTTTGCACATTCTGACACCTGTATGATGTTGTGTGTGATTGTTTAATGCGTGAGATATTGTATAAATTTCGTTGCTGTTTGCGACTACATGTAAATTACTGTGAAATTTACTTAATTTTTGGTAAAGCAAATATAATGTAACTACTATTTTGCACTAAATAATTAGAATTCTTTATTTTGTTATGGTGTTTTGGATATCTGATATGTGCAGCCTTTATCTGTAAGTGTCCCGGCCGGCGGGGCGCTGCGCTCGCTAATGCTCGGGTCCGGCGCTGCTGCTGTTGCTCGGTGGCTCGAGCGGTGGGCCGGATCCGGGGACTCGAGCAGCGCTCCTCGCCCGTGAGTGAAAAGGGGGTGGTTTGGTTTGGGGATTTAGTCCGTGACGCCACCCACGGGTTGTGGTGAAGATGGGCACCACCGCTGCTGGTGACGGGGATCCCGGGAGCGATAGTAGGGAGCAGCTGGGATGTTGTTTTCCCCCTCCGTGGGTAGGGGTTGGTGGTCCCGGGGCCCGGTGGTGTGACGGGGAGGCAGGGTCGGTGAGGTGCAGGGTTGCAGGGACAGTGCGGCGCAGTGCCGGATGGCACGGGTGTACTCACTCAGCAAGAGATGCACAAAGTCTCCGGTAAACCAAATGGCTGGATGGACGGGTCCCGCAGCCGGCTACTGTGTCTCTCCCCAGACAGGTGATGGCGGCTGTCTTTCCCTGCACCTTTGTGTACTGTCTTGACTACGATGGGTCCCCAACGGTAGTCCGCTCCCCGGTGTATGGATATGTACCGGCGGGCCACCACCCGACCCCGGTCCTACGGTTCCGCGTTGATCCACCACTCCTGCAGACGGCCACCACCGTCTGCCAACCTTGTTTTCAGTGCCTGGGCCACAAACCCAGACACTCTCCATTTCACTCCTCTCACTTCAACCTCCTGGACTAAACTGCTCCTTCTGCTCCTTCTCCCACTTCCAGGCCTGTGAACTCCTCGGTGGGTGGGGCCAACCGCCTGGCTCCGCCCCACCTTGTGTGGACATCAGACCCTGGAGGGAGGCAACAAGGGTTTTGTGTCTGACTAATGTAACTGTCTGGGGGTGGGGGTGTGAGTGTGTTACTTGTGACGACCTGGCTAGTCCAGGGCGCCACATTCCCCCTTGATGAAATGCAGACCGTCTGCGGGCTGCCCGTCCATCACCGGTTTTATTTTTGTTTCTGCAAAAGATAAATTAACATGTAAACATTCAACATAAGTATATTTTAGTTCTTCCCTTATGGGAGGCTCGGTACTTTAACGTTTCAAACATATAAAACATTTTTATTACTAACGGACGGGTTCAAGGTCATCCGCTCCCCCACCCAAGCAACCTAAACCTTGATGCTGCCCCTAAGAAATGGGCAGCACCCCTTTACCCCAGTCCTGGTCCAGGTTACCCGAGCGGGAACGGGTATGGTGTCTCGCACCCGGCTGTCACTTCAGGGGACCCCACGTCCAGGGGGACCCCTGACCCGCGGAGGATGGCCACCGGTCCTGGTGGTGGCCGGGCCCCAGCCTGCTCTGCTGCGGGCCCTTCCTCCAATCTGCCTCTCCGGAGGCGGCACGGAATGAAAAACGACCCACAAACTATTTTAAAGCCCACAAGTTCGTGGGTAGCCTGCTAGTTCTCGGCCTTGTCTCTGAGCGGTCACTCACGCAACAGGGAACGGGGCAACAGTGGTCCCAACGGGGACGGGGCTCTTCATAGCCAACGGGCTACCACAAACAAAACTGTAGGGCCCCAACGGAGACTTGATGTAGGGTCCCAACGGGGACTGTCAGTTGGGTCCCAGGGGCTATCCACAACACCCGAATCTGGTACAGCTTCCTCCTGCAGCTTTCCCACAGTCCACCACCGGACAGCACGAGCCCCCAATGCCACCCTCACTCACTGTGGGTGACACTGTCCCATAGGACTCCATTTTCAGCCGCCGGTGGTGCGGGTACGACTGCTCCTCCGACTGGACTCTTTAATCTTGAGGGCCAACTGGAACATCAACAGGGGTGTGTGTGTGTGTTACTTGTGACGACCTGGCTAGTCCAGGGCGCCACATAAGGAGTGCAACAAAATCTGTCTTATGTGAACAGACTTTTTGGGACTTTTATTTCAATCTCCCCAGTGTCACTACAGGGGGTTCTGCAATCATTCAACAGCTCTGCAACGACAATCTGACACCCGCGGATCGTGCGATTGTTGGTTCATTCCAAAAATGTTAACTTTTTTTCATTTTCCATTTATGAGGAATACAGAAAATTTGAAAGCGTTTTTTATTTTCAGTGGTTTATTGATTGGCAAATTCTGGCATGAAGTAATAGATACTTATAGAAGACTGGGGTGAGCTAGACCTATGGTTGCCGTAGCGTAGAAAAGCATCCAGCCTTTGTGATTATAATACAGGTGATGATGGTCTCAGTGAGAAAGTAGTCTTCCTCTGTCAACACTTTAGATACCACACTTCATACCTTCCGAATAGCCACTGGAAATATGTCATTGGACCTAACTTATTGTCCTGTGATCTCTGCCAGTCAATTAGTCCACCACTCTCTATATTTATTTATTTTACTCACTTATGTAGCGCTATTATAGACATGATCATTTCTGTCCTCATTGGGACTCACAATCTTCATTTCCTATCAATATGTGTTTGGAGTGTGGGAGGAAACCAAAGAACACGGAGGAAATCCACACAAACTCAGGGAGAACATACACACTCCTTGTAGATGTCCTTGTGGGATTTCAGCTCAGGACCCCAGTGTTGCAATGCAACAGTGCTAACCACTGAGCCACCATACAGTGCTAACCACTGAGCCACCATGCTGCCCACACTGTATTGTACACAATAGCTGCATCACATACTTCATACCACTCAACTATTGCAGAAGTCAATGAGGGACAAATTGGGGAAAGAGCTGAACAAAAATTGTGTCCACACCTCCAACTACTCCCCAAGCCACAGCCATTTACAATTTACCCTGGCAGGTGTCAGAGGGGCGAAGGCAGTGAGGGACATTCAGCAGACGCCCACTGGCGTTTACCCAATTTTGTGACTGTCCCGCTGTTTCCAGGACGGTTGTGACCTATGGATTTATTTTTCGTTCTTTCATTCATATTATAGCAGAACCGATTCATTTTTACATAAGCTTCACTATATAAGGTCTTTTTGCAAGATGAGCTGGAGTTTTTTTCATACTATTTTGCCAAAAAATCTGTAAAGCCATTGTGACGCCCTGGACTATCCAGGTCGTCACAGGTAGTCACACACAACACCACACCCCCTCCCGGTTAGGTAACACCAGCCAAACCAAAACCCTTGTCACCACCCTCCAGGTTTGATGTCCAAACCAGGGGGGCGGAGCCAGGCGGTTGGTTCCGCCCACCGAGGAGTTCACAGGCCTGGAGGTGGGAAACACAGGAGTCTAGCTCCGGCTCTGGAAGAGTCAAGTTCAAGTAGAGTGTAGAGCAGACAAGTTCACAGGCAGACCTGCGCTCAGGACTGCCAAAGACGACTCCGGTGGCTGGGTCAGAGCCCAGTCACCATTGGCAAGGAGGCAGGCAGTAGTGACCGCCTGCAGGAGACCGGGAAAATGACTGGTGGAACCGTAAGCGATGGGGACAGGGTAGTGGCCCACCGGAACCGAACCGGGGAGCCAACTGGATACCGGAGCACCAGGCAGGGTACTCAGACCCAGTACAAAGCCCTGAACCGACAGGGCCAAGTCGAATCAACTGATTGCGGGCTGGACTTAAGGACCTACCCCACACAAGTCCCTTTAGAAGGCAACAGCCCAACCATACAGGGTAAAGCCACCGCCAAGGCATAGAGACCCAAAGGGCCAGCGTCTGCAGGCAAACGGGCTCCTCCGGCATATACAAGTCGGGGAGCGGACTACTGGTGTCTAGGCATAGGAGTCAAAACATTTACCCACTGAGGTGCAGGAGAAAGGCGTAAATTACCAACCTAGTCTGGAAGAAGCTGCAGCCGGCCCCGTCCATCACTCCATTTGGTTTACCAGAGACTCCAGTGTCTTGTGTCAGAGTGAGTACACCAGTGCCATCAGGTACCGCACCACACTGCACCTCAACACTTCACCCTGCACCCCGGCCCTCGCCTACCAGGCCCCAGGACCAACACCCCCTACCCACGGCGGGGTCAACACCTAGCTGTGCCATTACACCACTCCCGGGAGCCCCATACCTTCACCGCAGTGGTGGTGTCCATAATCACCACAACCCGTGGGTGGCATCACGAACTATCACCCCAAACCAAACACCCAAATCCCCGCGTGTAGCGCCAAATCCCTTGCAGAGCGACGTGACCCCCGGGTCCATGAGAGGCTCGAGCCACCACCCGCAGTACGAGCATGGATCCGAGCGGCTCGGCGAAGCGGTACACCATGTTCACACACAGAGAAAAAGGAGAAAAAAAGGCGATCAAACAGTCCAATTAAGTGAAATTTTTTTATTATCAGGTGAAAGGTTTAAAACACCATAAAGATCAAAAATATCCAGGTGCAACCACCTATAATCTTGCCATAGTCATACTGACTTCACAGAATAATATTATATATCATACATTTAGGTCCAGAAATATTTGGACAGTGACACAAGTTTTGTTATTTTAGCTGTTTACAGAAACATGTTCAGAAATACAATTATATATATAATATGGGCTGAAAGTGCACACTCCCAGCTGCAATATGAGAGTTTTCACATCCAAATCGGAGAAAGGGTTTAGGAATCATAGCTCTGTAATGCATAGCCTCCTCTTTTTCAAGGGACCAAAAGTAATTGGACAAGGGACTCTAAGGGCTGCAATTAACTCTGAAGGCGTCTCCCTCGTTAACCTGTAATCAATGAAGTAGTTAAAAGGTCTGGGGTTGATTACAGGTGTGTGGTTTTGCATTTGGAAGCTGTTGCTGTGACCAGACAACATGTGGTCTAAGGAACTCTCAATTGAGGTGAAGCAGAACATCCTGAGGCTGAAAAAAAAGAAAAAATCCATCAGAGAGATAGCAGACTTGCTTGGAGTAGCAAAATCAACAGTCGGGTACATTCTGAGAAAAAAGGAATTGACTGGTGAGCTTGGGAACTCAAAAAGGCCTGGGCGTCCACGGATGACAACAGTGGTGGATGATCGCCGCATACTTTCTTTGGTGAAGAAGAACCCGTTCACAACATCAACTGAAGTCCAGAACACTCTCAGTGAAGTAGGTGTATCTGTCTCTAAGTCAACAGTAAAGAGAAGACTCCATGAAAGTAAATACAAAGGGTTCACATCTAGATGCAAACCATTCATCAATTCCAAAAATAGACAGGCCAGAGTTAAATTTGCTGAAAAACACCTCATGAAGCCAGCTCAGTTCTGGAAAAGTATTCTATGGACAGATGAGACAAAGATCAACCTGTACCAGAATGATGGGAAGAAAAAAGTTTGGAGAAGAAAGGGAACGGCACATGATCCAAGGCACACCACATCCTCTGTAAAACATGGTGGAGGCAACGTGATGGCATGGGCATGTATGGCTTTCAATGGCACTGGGTCACTTGTGTTTATTGATGACATAACAGCAGACAAGAGTAGCCGGATGAATTCTGAAGTGTACCGGGATATACTTTCAGCCCAGATTCAGCCAAATGCCGCAAAGTTGATCGGACGGCGCTTCATAGTACAGATGGACAATGACCTCAAGCATACAACCAAAGCTACCCAGGAGTTCATGAGTGCAAAAAAGTGGAACATTCTGCAATGGCCAAGTCAATCACCAGATCTTAACCCAATTGAGCATGCATTTCACTTGCTCAAATCCAGACTTAAGACGGAAAGACCCACAAACAAGCAAGACCTGAAGGCTGCGGCTGTAAAGGCCTGGCAAAGCATTAAAAGGAGGAAACCCAGCGTTTGGTGATGTCCATGGGTTCCAGACTTAAGGCAGTGATTGCCTCCAAAGGATTCGCAACAAAATATTGAAAATAAAAATATTTTGTTTGGGTTTGGTTTATTTGTCCAATTACTTTTGACCTCCTAAAATGTGGAGTGTTTGTAAAGAAATGTGTACAATTCCTCCAATTTCTATCAGATATTTTTGTTCAAACCTTCAAATTAAACGTTACAATCTGCACTTGAATTCTGTTGTAGAGGTTTCATTTCAAATCCAATGTGGTGGCATGCAGAGCCCAACTCGTGAAAATTGTGTCACTGTCCAAATATTTCTGGACCTAACTGTATATCATGTTAATGACAGGTAATTAGTAATTACAGAACTTACAAGATTATATATTATGTACATTAACGTTAATTTTCATTATCTCTATTGGTAATTGATCTGAGGATTATTTGCACATTCTATAATTAACGTGCCTGTGATCTGCACGCATGCGTGCTGTCCTCCCCCCTCGCCTCCCGACTTCCATGTCTGTATGTCTTTGAAGTGGGCCGATCATGTGATGTGGTCGGCTCCTCCTGAGTCATGACGCGGCGGCCGCTTGTTGATTGGGGTCGTTATAGCAACACATGCGTCACCAACCTGGTCATTGCACGCTGATTGGTGGGCGTATATTTAAATACTGACGTTTACCTCCTATTCACCGCCCCTGGATGAAGGTGTGTTGACGAAACACGTGTAGGGCGTCCCTCTGTATCCGGGTACATATCCACCTGCTGTCTATCCTGAATTATACTAGGTAATAGTATCTCCTGGCTTCTTTATACAGTGTCATTAGCGACGATTGACAACTTATACATTATATCGCTGCATCTCTTCATTGGTCTGACTACTAAGTTGATGCATGGTGTGTCATGAGTATACAGTCTCTTTGGTTATCAGAGGCTGCATCTTTTAGGCATAGTCTGCAGTACCGCGCCAATTTAATTGCATATATATGGGCAGGCATTGTGTCAAGTTATAATGTTGTGATATATGGATTTATTGCACTAGTCTACGGAAATTTATATTTATCCGATTATATTGAGTAAATTGAATATATCGATATTGATATTTATGAGTTTATTTTTGACAGTGTAATGAAATATATCGAACCTTATAATTTGCTATTGTGACGCCCTGGACTAGCCAGGTAGTCACAAACACAACATCACACATACCCCCTCCCCTGGTTAGGCAACAACAGTCAAACAAAATCCTTGTTGCCTCCTCCAGGGTCTGTTGTCCACACCAGGTGGAGCGGAGCCAGGCGGTTGGCCCCACCCACCGAGGCGTTCACAGGCCTGGAGGTGGGAAAAAGCAGTTAGTTCAGTTTGGAGTTGGAAGTGACAGGAGAGAAACTGTTGTTGTCTGGGTAGGAGGCCAGGCACGTACAGCAAGGTCGGCAGACGGTGGTGGCCGTCTGCAGGAGGTGGTGCAAGTCAGCGGAACCGTAGGACCGGGGACGGGCGGTGGCCCACTGGTACCGAGCCGGGGCAGGGCCATCAGACCCCGACCAGGCTAGGAGCCGCCGAAAAGGTCAAATCCGATAGTGACCGGTACCCCAGGGGTTCCCTCACACCCAAGACCCGACAGAAGGCAACCGTCCACACAGTGAGGATAAAAAGCCACCGCCATAGGCTAGAGATCCAAGGGCCAGCGCCTGCGGGCAAAAGGGGCTCCTTCGGTACATACACGCCGGGGAGCGGACTACCAGTGGGAAACCATCGGAGTCAATACATACACAGCGGTGCAGGGAAAGACAGTCACCATCAACCTGTCTGGGAAGAGCAAAGACACTGCAGTCGGCTGCAGGACCCGTCCATCCAGCCATTTGGTTTACCAGAGACTCTGTGAATCTGTGCCTGAGTGAGTACAACAGTGCCATCCGGCACTGTGCCACGCTGCCTCCGCAACCCTGCACCCCAGCTACCCTGCCTCCCCGTACCACCACCGGACCCCAGGATCACCAACTCCTACCCACGGAGGGGGAACCAACATCCTAGCTGCTCCCTGCCATCGCTCCCGGGATCCCCGTCACCAGCAGCGGTGGTGCCCATTATCACCACGACCCGTGGGTGGCGTCACGAACTATCTCCCCAAATAAACCATCCCTTTTCACTAGTGGGCGAGGAGCGCTGCTCGACTCCCCCGGTCCGGCCCACCGCTCGAGCCACCAAGCAGCAGCAGCCCCAGACCCGAGCGTAGCGAGCGCGGCCCCTCCGCCCGCGACACTATCATATTATATTTGTGGCAAAGTCTGCAGCTCTGTGCTGACACAGTTCATATACGAATTTATATTAGGCAATAGCAAATGTGGCCTCTTTTGTAGCGTCATAGTGACGATTGACAACTTACATATTATCATTGTTGCTTTTGCTGGTCTGACCTAGTTGCTGTACGGCAGTGCCATAAACATTCAGCCTCCTCCGGCCATCAGAGGATGTATTTTTAGGCAGAATTGCAGTACCGTGCCAATTTAATTGTATAAGTATAGGTGTCGCGGGCGGGGAAGGACGCCGCTGCGCTTGCTAACGCTCGGGTCTGGCGCTGCTGCAATGGCTGCTCGGTGGCTCGAGCGGTGGGCCGGATCCGGGGACTCGAGTGGCGCTCCTCGCCCGTGAGTGAAAGGGAGTAGTTTGGTTTGGGGATTTGGTCCGTGACGCCACCCACGGGTTGGGTGAGGTTCGGCACCACCGCTGCTGGTGACGGGGATCCCGGGAGCGATGGCGGGGAGCAGCTGGGATGTTGTTTTCCCCCTCCGTGGGTAGGGGTTGCTGGTCCCGGTGCCCGGTGAGGTGACAGGGAGGCAGGGTTGGATGAGTGCAGGGTCGCTTGGACTGCGCAGCACGGTGCCAGACGGCACAGTAGTACTCACTCAGCCACAAAGGTATGCAAAGTCTCTGGTAAACCAAACGGCTGGATGGACGGGTCCCGCAGCCGGCTGCTGTGGCTTCTCCCGGACGGTTAGTGGTGGCTGCCTTTCCCTGCACCTTTGTGTATGTTCGGTACCTATGGCTTCCCACCGGTAACCCGCTCCCCAGCGTGTGTATGGGCCGGAGGAGCCCTTTTGCCCGCAGGCTCTGGCCCTTGGAACTCTAGCTGTGGCGGTAGCTGTATTTCCTTCTGTTGGTTGGACAGTTGCCCTCAATCGGGTCTTGGCTGTTAGGAAACCCCTGGGGTTCCGGTCACTGACAGATTTGACCTGTAATGGCGACTCCAAGCCTGGTCGGGGACCGTAGGCCCTGCCTGTGTGTGCTGGCTTCACTTCGCTCCCCGGTTTGGTACCGGCGGGCCACCACCCGTCCCCGGTCTTACGGTTCCGCGTTGATCTGCCTCTCCTGCAGACGGCCACCACCGTCTGCCAACCTTGCTCTTGGTGCCCGGGCCACACACCCGGACACTGTCAGTCTGCTCCTCACTCTTCCACTTCCCTCACTCAACTCTCAACTGAACTCTCAACTAAACTGACTTCTTCCTCCCGCCTCCAGGACTCTGAACTCCTCAGTGGGTGGGGCCAACCGCCTGGCTCCACCCCACCTGGTGTGGACATCAACCCCTGGAGGGAGGCAAAAAGGATTTTGTGTCTGGCTGATCTGCCTGTCTCAGGGTGGGGGTGTGTGTTGTAGTACCTGTGACGACCTGGCTAGTCCAGGGTGCCACATAGGCAAATTCTTATGTTAAGATATTATACTGTGAGACATATTAATTTTCTCACAATAGTCTGCGGTAAATTATATCTGTCTGATTATGCAGAGTAATTGATGTTTATGAATCTGTCTTTGATAGCATGGTGAGATGTATAATCTATATTATTTGCTATCATAATTATTAGATTTATGGCAAATTCTGCAACCCTGCGCTGACACAGTTCATATATGGACATGATTATATCCACACATTAAAATAAGATATTGTCGGATCATATGGTTTTGTGGCACAATAATATATGGTCGCTTAACGTTAATGTACATAATATATAATCTTGTAAGTTCTGTAATTACTAATTACCTGTCATTAACATGATATATGATATATAATATTATCCTGTGAAGTCAGTATGACTATGGCAAGATTATAGGTGGTTGCACCTGGATATTTTTTATCTTTATGGTGTTTTAAACCTTTCACCTGATAATAAAATATTTTCACTTAATTGGACTGTTTAATCGCCTTTTTTTCTCCTTTTTCTACATGTACTCTTGCGATTGTCCTGATAAGTCCAGATAATCCACACATTATAAATGGTTAATGATATGTAAGAAATATGAAAATATCTGTTTGGTTGTGGGTATTCGGCATGGTCTTAATTTATGTATGTCATTGTGAAGCCCCGCAGGTGTTGTGTCGGTGTCGGTGCGTTACCTTCAGGGACTCCACGTTGCTGGATCTCCGTCACTGGTAGGAAATCTTCTGTTTTGATCGTGACGCCACTCTCAGTATTGCGGCCAGTAGGGACCGCCACTGCAGGTTGAGGGTCGCCTGGGGCTGATGGTGTGTGCAGTTAGATGTAGTAGCCTCCTGAGAGTGAGGCAAGCCCCAGGGCCCTGTGTAGGTTTGTAGTACCACAAGTCGCAGAATGACCACACAGGCAGGATGTCTTTCAGGGTTTTTACTCACTTCAGGTGGCAGGGTGAGTAACCCGGGCGTAGCTGAGATGAACCAGGTGGGAACCAGGTATCCTTCAGGCTGACTTTATGAGGGTGACTACTGACTCGCCTTCCTTAGCCCTTGGTGGTTTGGGGTGACCCCGACTTTGAGTCCCTATGGGGGTCACCCAGGGAAGATGCTGCAGCCTCTCTCCCCTTCGTTCGCCGTATGCTTGTTCCCCGGACCAGGCCACTCCAGCCTCTTGCCTCCTATGACCTATGGGCCCTAACTTGCGGTTACGTGGCTGCGGCTTTTGTAGTGTTGTGGTGTGGGCTTTAAGAGCCCCACACCGGCAGGTTTAGCAGGGAAAGGTGAATCTATCCTCGCTTCGGGATCTGCCGCCCGGTTGGGCCTGGTGCTCTCTAGCAGTCTCCTTACTTCCCACTCCGTTGCACTCTCTAGCTGAAGCTGGCTTTCAGGCAGCACTCCTAGTTGACCGTTCTCCCCCGTCTGTAGCCACTGCGCGGGCGCTGTTAGACAGCAACAGCCCCACAGGTCTGCTCCTCACTGAGCCCTATGGAGTTCTGCTCTAACTGACTCACTGCTCCTCCTCTCCTGTTCTTGCCTACGCCACCTAGCAACCAGACTCTCCACCACACCCCTTGAGAGGAGATGGAGGCTCTACCCCCTCCACTATTCCAGTGAAGGTGAAGGCTTGCCCCCTCCTGGGATCCCCAGGGGTCCTCTCATGGGTACATGTGTGAGACCTGATCACTATGCGCCTGTGTTCCACACCCCAGTCAGCCTTCTGGATTACCTGTATTGTACTGTCCCCAGCATGGGTGCAGCACTCAGTGGTGCCTGACCAGGTCAGGGGCGCCACATCATGTTCACACACAGTGTGGAAAATGCTTTTTATCTATATGTTTTCTGCAGTTATTCACACCAAACAAAGCCCTACAAATCTTCTCTGGTTATTGCATTATTGCTGTATTTTTTATGCCTTTTCCCCATTATTTGATATGTTTTCAGTGCAGATTTGAAGCAGCATTTTTAGCGCATTTTTTTAGTACAGCAAAGTTTTGATACAGCATACAACTGCTGAAAAAATATTAAAATTTAACTTTTACTTCAATTACTAAAATCGTGGTCAGAATCACAAACAACATAGATTAAATTAAAATAATTTGGCCCCTCTTGACAGTGGCCCACATAACACCGCACATAAATAATTGGATTTATTTCACCAAATTAGCAAGACCTCAATACAGAAGGTCTGAAAAATGTCTCCCGACGCGTTTCAATCAATTCTTCAGGGGAGTATTCAAATGCCTCTTAGGTCCCATAAGGACACGGACCTTGCATTTATATAGTATGCTGTAATAAATGCATATATAAAAAAATCAGCATATCAGCAATACAAAAATTTGAACATCCCTGTGTGGGACAACTCACCATTTTATAACTCTGTTCAAGATAGAAATGCGGTAATTCCAAAAACAGGTACTAATTACAGAGGGCCTGTCACCTCTAAAAGCATGCTGCAATAAATACACAATAGGTTCCTATCAGTAAAGTCAGCGGTTATCTTATCTTAATCCATTCAGCCAAATCACTGGGAACTCACCACATGGTATGGACGCCTGTGCCTCTCGCCCTATCAATCAGCTGTTGCCAACAATGGAGTTTAAATACTCCCTCCTTATCACAGCGTGTGACGTCATTTCCCTATTCTCAAGCATACAGCAGCAGTCAGGTGACCGGATATGACGAGCGCTGTTGTATCGTCGCTATAGCAACATGTCTCCATTCCCAAAGACCCGGCAGTCAGGTGACCGGATGTGACGAGCACTGTTATGCCGTCACCACGGTAACATGTCTCCACTCTCAAATACACAATAATCAGGTGACCGGACGTGCCGAGTATTGTTATACTGTTGCTACGGCAACAACATGCCTTCTCTCTACTCTCCATATATAGCAATCATGTGGCCGGATGTGACGCGCGCTGTCACGTCATCCATTTCAATCATCTAGGGTGCCGTACCATAATAACCTGCGGTCATCATAGCAAGCAGATGACCGGAAATGGCGCATATTGTTTATGCAGTTGTCATAGCAACAAACACCATCCTTGCTTACAGATCGCCCAGCCGGTCACATGGCCCACAGTAACCTATCATTATATGCTTTAGTTCTTATAGCAATTTTCTCTTATTTGAACATGTGATTTTCAAAGGACGAGTGAATCACCACCCCCATAATAATCACATGACAATGTATCACACTACCAAAACGAATAGAATGACGTCATTATTTGTATGATTTATTGCAGCACTTCATAATAGTTTCTAAACTGATACCACAGTATAATGAAGGTAACAAAATGTACACCTTCTTCTTTGATTATGATCTGGAATTTATGCCCGCAAAAAAACGGTTAATCCAATATCTTTCACAATCAAACAAACAGGGGGGAGGGTGAAACCAAGCTGTATCACCACAATCTCACCACATCACCCATTTTATACATGCAGATGGAGGCCTACAGACTCCATTATTTCTTATACTACAGCATGTCATCCAGATAGAAACATGGAGGTTCCACTGCCCATTTTTACTTACTCATCAGGGCCACTTTTACAAAAGGTATCTCAAAAAAGAGTTCTGTTTAAAATTATTTTATTATCCACACCTAAATTAAAGAGTGTAATACTAGTTTGTCATTACATACCAAAAACATGGAAAGATTATATTGAAGAGACACATTGATCAATAAAGACCACCCCCCAATGGTAATTATTATTCGGGGCGAAAAACATCAGGTTAGGTTATAGAGCTAGAAGGATAGAGGTGAAACCCATACAAGATTAATACTAAACCTCCACTCGCTTGAATTTCTGGCCCTACTTATCATGTGGGGGTCGGCGCCATAGGACAGAACGGTGGGTGGGCGCCCCCACTCGGCCGTCGTCTTGCCCTCCTAACTACATAAACGCTAACCACCACTAAACAAAGGGTGCAAAAGAGAGTTCCTCATTCAACCCGTTGGGATGGAGTGTCTTTAACCAAAATATCCATCTAGATTCTTGTTGTAATAATCTCCTATCCCAATCACCCCCCCTGGGAGGTGGTCTAATGTGATCAATGCCCTGAAAACCAATAACCGAAGGATCCCCACCGTGCATATTGTTGATATGTCTAGCTAAGGGTGTGTCATTATTCAATCTGATGTCCCTGAGGTGTTCCCCAACCCTCCGTCTGAGTTCCCTGCGAGTTTTGCCCACATATTCAAGTTTACAAATGCATGTCGCCTTATATATCACTCCCTGTGTTTTACAATTAATGAATGATCTGATGTCATATTCCTTCCCAGTTACCTGGCTCTGGAATTTTTTACCAACAATGATTGAACCACAGGCGACGCAACCACTGCATTTGTAACATCCTTTTAGTGTAGAATTAGGAAAAAAGGTTTTTTGTGGTGCCAGAAAACTATGGACCAAACGGTCTTTTATTGATCTTGCTTTTTTGTATGTAATGGATGGTCGATCCGGAAGTAAATCTCCTATATCATTATCCATTTTTAATATGGGCCAATATTTTTCAAGGATCCTCCTAACCCCTGATGCTCCATTATCAAATGTCGTGATGAATCTTATTATCTCATTTTTATCCTCCTTCGTCTTTGTTTTTGGGGGGTACAGCAGATCTACCCTCTGTACTTTCTCAATGTCTGCAGCCGCCTTACTTACTACTCCTCTCGGATACCCTCTCTCAAGAAATCTATTTTCCAAATCCTTTGATTGTTCAAGAAACTGTGCCTCCTCCGAACAGTTTCTGCGGATCCTAGCAAATTGTCCCTTTGGGATACCCCTCTTCAAACTGAATGGATGATTGCTTTCCCACTTTAGCAGTGAATTTGTAGACGTGGGCTTGCGATAGGTACTCGTCATCAGATTACCCTGTGAATCCTTCTCTATCATCAAATCCAGGAAGGAAAGCTTATATTTATCAGTTTCATAGGTGAAGAAGAGACCCAAGTCATTGTTGTTCAGATCCTTCATGAATTCTTTTAATTCCTCCTCATTGCCTTTCCACACCATAAATACATCATCAATAAATCTGTACCAGATGCCAATCTTTTCATTGACAGATTCACGATCCTCTCCGAAGACCACCGTTTCCTCCCACCAGCCCAGGAGCAGATTTGCGTACGATGGGGCACATGGACTCCCCATCGCTGTGCCCCTGAGCTGGTGGAAGGTGTGGCCATCAAAGGAAAAAATGTTGTGTGTAAGACAAAATTTGAGAATATCCAAAACGAAGTTAGAGTGTTCCTCACACTGGACACCCCTTCCCTTCAGAAAATATTTGGCAGCTGTTAAACCAAGATCATGACGAATGGATGAATATAAAGATTCAACATCGATCCCAACAAGGAGCGTTCCTTCCTCAAAAGAGAGTCCTTCCAATTTTTTAAGCAAGTCAGTTGTATCTGACAAATAGGAACCCAGACCAAGGACAAAAGGTTTCAGAATGACATCCAGATAGACCCCCAGATTCTGCGTTAGGTTATCAACCCCAGATATTATGGGTCTCCCCCTAAGGGGGTCAACTCCTTTATGCAACTTAGGCAGACTATAAAAGGTGGCCATTACCGGATGTCTAGGGTAAAGAAATTCATATTCAGTTTTGCTTATCAAACCCCTATCCAGGGCATCCAGGAGTAGGGAATTAAGTTCCTTCGAATACCGTTGTAAAGGATTGGACCCCAATTTTTTATACCCATTCTGGTCCCCCAGAATGTCATAACACATCTTTACATATTTTTCCCGGTCCATCACAACGGTATTCCCCCCTTTATCCGATTGTTTGATAACAACATCTGTAGCTTTACCCAAGGCATCCAGACTCTTCATCTCTTCCCTAGTTAGGTTGAATTTAACATGATGATCTGGTTTCAGCCTTTCCAGTTCATGAGAGACAAGATTAGAAAAGACATCAATTGCACTCAGGTCACTCTGTGCAGGTGGCATTTTTTTACTCTTCAATTTAAGATCTGTAAAGGGCCCTCGCCCAGTCAGATCTGGTCCCATCTTGTCCAAATTAAACAGGAGTCTTACATCTTCTAGGATGTCATCCGAAATCCCCAAGTCAGAACAAACTCTCTTATTATCTCTAATATGGAATTTCTTCCATTTTAGCTTCCTCACAAAAAGACTGAGATCCTTAATGCTGTCAAAATCATTATAATCCGTCGTAGGTACGAATGAAAGACCCTTAGGGTACCTTCACACTTAGCGATGCAGCAGCGATCCGACCAGCGATCTGACCTGGTCAGGATCGCTGCTGCATCGCTACATGGTCGCTGGTGAGCTGTCAAACAGGCAGATCTCACCAGCGACCAGTGAACAGCCCCCAGCCAGCAGCGACGTGCAAGCGACGCTGTGCTTGCACGGAGCCGCCGTCTGGAAGCTGCGGAGACTGGTAACTAAGGTAAACATCGGGTATGGTTACCCGATGTTTACATTAGTTACCAGTGTGAGCAGGGAGCAGGGAGCCGCGCACACTGAGCGCTGGCTCCTTGCTCTCCTAGCTACAGTACACATCGGGTTAATTAACCCGATGTGTACAGCAGCTACATGTGCAGAGAGCCGGAGCCGGCAGCACAGGCAGCGTGAGAGCTGCAGAGGCTGGTAACTAAGGTAAATATCGGGTAACCACCTTGGTTACCCGATGTTTATCTTGGATACAGCTTACCTCAGCTGCTAGACGCCGGCTCCTGCTCCCTGCTCGCTTCATTTGTCGCTCTCTTGCTGTCACACACAGCGATCTGTGTCACAGCAGGAGAGCGGCTTTGAAGAAAACGAACCAGGGCTGTGTGTAACGAGCAGCGATCTCGCAGCAGGGGCCAGATCGCTGCTCATTGTCACACACAGCGAGATCGCTAATGAGGTCACTGCTGCGTCACAAAAAGCGTGACTCAGCAGCGATCTCGGCAGCGAGCTCGCTGTGTGTGAAGCACCCCTTACCTAATACACTTAAATCTGCAGTGGATAATATCCTACTTGATAGGTTCACTACTTGGTTAGATCTTGGGGATTCTGGAATCCCCCTCGATTTGTTCTGTTCCTTAGGAAGTAATCTCTTTGTTCTAAAAAATGGCCACTCTGATAGGGCTGATTGAACCTTCCTCTACCATTTCCAAAGTTCTTTTTCTTTCTGCCTCTCCCTCCCATATTCCTACCTTCTGAGTCAGACATATCTGTATCTGTTGTTGAACACTCAGTTTCACTAGGTTTTATATAGCGTGGAGGGGCAAAATTATAGATTTTATTCTCTCTGAAATCCTGAAGATCTCTATTATAAAATTTATGCTTCTTATCCTTAAGATGGTATTGATATTTCTCAATTGTACTTTGTAATATCTTTTCTTTTCCTGAAAAATCTATTTCTTTTGAAAACGTATTAGTTATTTCAATCTGCTCTTTAAGCGCCACCTCAAGATCTGCAAGGTTCTTTCTCTCTTCTTCCAGAAGTAATGCCATCAACCTAAGAGAGCTTTCTGTAGCCTCTTTCTCCCATTTTGCAGCTAATTCCTGACTCCTATAACGAAAACCTGGCTGCAGGGAGATTCTCAAATGTCTAGGAACAATTTTATCACGCAAGTAGACTTCCAAAGATTGCACTTCCCACCATGAGGCTGTTCTATTCTTATAGATCTTAGTTAGTTCCCGAAATGCGCCGTTCAGGGTGGGAGTGTATTTTTTCTGCACATACGTCTTTTCTGAAAATACATCTTTTGCTTCGTTGGTCCAAGAGCCTATGTCCAAACCTGTGCTTAGGAAACCTGCCATGTTGAATAAATTCAATGTAAGTATAGCCACTGGATAATTAATCACATAAATCAGTTTCAGACAGCAAAGTTTTGATACAGCATACAACTGCTGAAAAAATATTAAAATTTAACTTTTACTTCAATTACTAAAATCGTGGTCAGAATCACAAACAACATAGATTAAATTAAAATAATTTGGCCCCTCTTGACAGTGGCCCACATAACACCGCACATAAATAATTGGATTTATCTCACCAAATTAGCAAGACCTCAATACAGAAGGTCTGAAAAATGTCTCCCGACGCGTTTCAATCAATTCTTCAGGGGAGTATTCAAATGCCTCTTAGGTCCCATAAGGACACGGACCTTGCATTTATATAGTATGCTGTAATAAATGCATATATAAAAAAATCAGCATATCAGCAATACAAAAATTTGAACATCCCTGTGTGGGACAACTCACCATTTTATAACTCTGTTCAAGATAGAAATGCGGTAATTCCAAAAACAGGTACTAATTACAGAGGGCCTGTCACCTCTAAAAGCATGCTGCAATAAATACACAATAGGTTCCTATCAGTAAAGTCAGCGGTTATCTTATCTTAATCCATTCAGCCAAATCACTGGGAACTCACCACATGGTATGGACGCCTGTGCCTCTCGCCCTATCAATCAGCTGTTGCCAACAATGGAGTTTAAATACTCCCTCCTTATCACAGCGTGTGACGTCATTTCCCTATTCTCAAGCATACAGCAGCAGTCAGGTGACCGGATATGACGAGCGCTGTTGTATCGTCGCTATAGCAACATGTCTCCATTCCCAAAGACCCGGCAGTCAGGTGACCGGATGTGACGAGCACTGTTATGCCGTCACCACGGTAACATGTCTCCACTCTCAAATACACAATAATCAGGTGACCGGACGTGCCGAGTATTGTTATACTGTTGCTACGGCAACAACATGCCTTCTCTCTACTCTCCATATATAGCAATCATGTGGCCGGATGTGACGCGCGCTGTCACGTCATCCATTTCAATCATCTAGGGTGCCGTACCATAATAACCTGCGGTCATCATAGCAAGCAGATGACCGGAAATGGCGCATATTGTTTATGCAGTTGTCATAGCAACAAACACCATCCTTGCTTACAGATCGCCCAGCCGGTCACATGGCCCACAGTAACCTATCATTATATGCTTTAGTTCTTATAGCAATTTTCTCTTATTTGAACATGTGATTTTCAAAGGACGAGTGAATCACCACCCCCATAATAATCACATGACAATGTATCACACTACCAAAACGAATAGAATGACGTCATTATTTGTATGATTTATTGCAGCACTTCATAATAGTTTCTAAACTGATACCACAGTATAATGAAGGTAACAAAATGTACACCTTCTTCTTTGATTATGATCTGGAATTTATGCCCGCAAAAAAACGGTTAATCCAATATCTTTCACAATCAAACAAACAGGGGGGAGGGTGAAACCAAGCTGTATCACCACAATCTCACCACATCACCCATTTTATACATGCAGATGGAGGCCTACAGACTCCATTATTTCTTATACTACAGCATGTCATCCAGATAGAAACATGGAGGTTCCACTGCCCATTTTTACTTACTCATCAGGGCCACTTTTACAAAAGGTATCTCAAAAAAGAGTTCTGTTTAAAACTCTTTTTTGAGATACCTTTTGTAAAAGTGGCCCTGATGAGTAAGTAAAAATGGGCAGTGGAACCTCCATGTTTCTATCTGGATGACATGCTGTAGTATAAGAAATAATGGAGTCTGTAGGCCTCCATCTGCATGTATAAAATGGGTGATGTGGTGAGATTGTGGTGATACAGCTTGGTTTCACCCTCCCCCCTGTTTGTTTGATTGTGAAAGATATTGGATTAACCGTTTTTTTGCGGGCATAAATTCCAGATCATAATCAAAGAAGAAGGTGTACATTTTGTTACCTTCATTATACTGTGGTATCAGTTTAGAAACTATTATGAAGTGCTGCAATAAATCATACAAATAATGACGTCATTCTATTCGTTTTGGTAGTGTGATACATTGTCATGTGATTATTATGGGGGTGGTGATTCACTCGTCCTTTGAAAATCACATGTTCAAATAAGAGAAAATTGCTATAAGAACTAAAGCATATAATGATAGGTTACTGTGGGCCATGTGACCGGCTGGGCGATCTGTAAGCAAGGATGGTGTTTGTTGCTATGACAACTGCATAAACAATATGCGCCATTTCCGGTCATCTGCTTGCTATGATGACCGCAGGTTATTATGGTACGGCACCCTAGATGATTGAAATGGATGACGTGACAGCGCGCGTCACATCCGGCCACATGATTGCTATATATGGAGAGTAGAGAGAAGGCATGTTGTTGCCGTAGCAACAGTATAACAATACTCGGCACGTCCGGTCACCTGATTATTGTGTATTTGAGAGTGGAGACATGTTACCGTGGTGACGGCATAACAGTGCTCGTCACATCCGGTCACCTGACTGCCGGGTCTTTGGGAATGGAGACATGTTGCTATAGCGACGATACAACAGCGCTCGTCATATCCGGTCACCTGACTGCTGCTGTATGCTTGAGAATAGGGAAATGACGTCACACGCTGTGATAAGGAGGGAGTATTTAAACTCCATTGTTGGCAACAGCTGATTGATAGGGCGAGAGGCACAGGCGTCCATACCATGTGGTGAGTTCCCAGTGATTTGGCTGAATGGATTAAGATAAGATAACCGCTGACTTTACTGATAGGAACCTATTGTGTATTTATTGCAGCATGCTTTTAGAGGTGACAGGCCCTCTGTAATTAGTACCTGTTTTTGGAATTACCGCATTTCTATCTTGAACAGAGTTATAAAATGGTGAGTTGTCCCACACAGGGATGTTCAAATTTTTGTATTGCTGATATGCTGATTTTTTTATATATGCATTTATTACAGCATACTATATAAATGCAAGGTCCGTGTCCTTATGGGACCTAAGAGGCATTTGAATACTCCCCTGAAGAATTGATTGAAACGCGTCGGGAGACATTTTTCAGACCTTCTGTATTGAGGTCTTGCTAATTTGGTGAGATAAATCCAATTATTTATGTGCGGTGTTATGTGGGCCACTGTCAAGAGGGGCCAAATTATTTTAATTTAATCTATGTTGTTTGTGATTCTGACCACGATTTTAGTAATTGAAGTAAAAGTTAAATTTTAATATTTTTTCAGCAGTTGTATGCTGTATCAAAACTTTGCTGTCTGAAACTGATTTATGTGATTAATTATCCAGTGGCTATACTTACATTGCATTTTTTTAGTACAAATAATTTGATTCTGCACATAAAAAGCAACTGAATTTTTATTTGTGGTTTTGTTTTCAGGTGGTTCCACTTAGAAGCTTATAGAGAAAATAAAACAACAAGAACGCACAGTTGCATAGCATCTTCAGGTGCAAAGTAGGTGTTGTTCTCATGAAATCACATCCGATTTGTGTAGACAGTTAATTGCAGCAGATATTCTGTGTATAAAAATCCAGAAAACAATGCAGCATTTATACTTTGCGTGATCACGGCCTAACTCTTCCAGCAAAGTCAATATAATTTCCTGAAAACTTGCCCCCCCCCCCCCGCATCTAAACACGATGCTGAGCTATGCGGTTTTGATGCTTTTTTTCTTACTATGAGCTTCTAAGTGGAGACTGAAAAAAAATGCAGGAAAGTGTAAGAAAAGTATTAATAAACACTACGTCAAATCAGCATAAATAACACATCAAATAATGGTTAAAAAGCATAACAAATACGGTTGAAAAACTCAATAATCAGAAAAAATTAAAATTGCATCATTTGGTGTGAACACCTGCAGAAAATGTTCAGAAAAAACAGCAGATGAAAAAAACGCTGCATTTACACTACATAGTAGTCAAATGGAGAAAAATCAATTTCAACATATTTCGCTCCACTTTACCAATCACTTTATACAATCTGATCACTGCATGGATTCCTACAAGTAAAGGGAGATGAAAAATGTTTATCATCTGCTGATTTGTGATGTTAAGTGCATTAAAAATGTAACTATTGTAATTGTTCATTATTTTGTAGTAATTTTATAAAAAGAAAAAAATATCTGACTTCTAGAATACAGGTACAAAGAAATACACTGGTATATACAGAGGTATCTGTATAATCCAGTGCTCCTCAAACTGTAGCTCGGGAGCTACATGTGGCTTGGCCTGTGATATGTGGCCCGTGATTGTCTACTAGCTTGATGCATCTGCACCAGGTCTTGCAAAAAGCTATGAAGAGCAGGTTTTCAGATGGTGACATTTGTGAGTAGCTCCACACAGAAGAGCAGCTATAGATGGGGTTAGGAGCACCTGGATATTGGTATATTGCCTCGGTGTGGTGATTTCTCTGGAAAAGCTTTGGCTGTCATCATACTGGTAGTGCGGGCTCTGGGTGTTACCACTGTGAGGGGCAGGAGCTGGATGGGCCTATAAACCCTCTCTCAGTGCTGAAAGTGGCTCTCAAGGTCAGAAAGGTTGGGAACCACTGATATAATCTATTACATTGAGCCTGTATTGAAGCACGGTACACTGAATATATTTACATATTACATTGTTTCCTTGTTTGTACTATCACAATTCAGGGAAACAGGGTGACTTCTTTGACTCACTATATGCGTAGGGGTCATAGTCCTGCATCTCACATCAGCTATCTGGAATGTTAGTGAGTGTCCACATAACTCCTCCGCAACTAGCGAAACATAACACATCAAAAGTAGCCGGTATGACCAGTTATTCCCCGCATGCACTCCACGCCACTTTAAACTGTCTGATCATATCATCACAACATTTTAGGTTGTGATCCCCTTTCAGTAGAAATTATTTTAATATATTGGACTGTTACAAACAGCAATTTAAACTGGGAGTGTCTTTCTTCTTTATCTTTTTATCTATATTTATTTGCTATTTTAACATACTTGTTATTTTCATTTATGGTATACACTGTGCCCCAACATAAGGTCTTAGAAGATCTTTTGGGGGGAGGGGTTTACCATATCAATACTAGAGATGAGCGGATCAGGCACGATTTTAATTATCTTGTTGCAGTGGATTTTCTTGAGAAATTCGATTTACAGAGAAGTTATTCTCCTACAATTCTCAAGGGGGTTTTCTGAGAAATTGGATAAAATAAATATCTAGAATACTTTGAATTTGTAAACATTTTTTTTCGATACAGCAAAAAGGTACGCTTTATATAGTGCACTCTGAAGATTTTATCAACTTCCCAACGAGGTGAATTTCTGTGTATGCGTTTTCTTTTTTTTCCTCCCATCATTCTCAGTGCCATAAGTTTTTACTTTTTTGTTCAAATAGACATATGAGGGTTAGTTTTTTGCAGTAAGAGATGTATTTTTGAATTGCAGATAGTGTACGGTGAAATGGGGAAAAATGCCAGATGGGGATAAAGTGTGAAAAAAAAAGAATTCTGTCATTTTTTTAGGGGGGATTGTTTTTATGGTATACCTTTTGTGGTAACAATGACCTTGCAACTAACTAGTGATGGGCTGACCCGGACTGTAAAAGTCCAGATCCACACATTTTCAAAAGTACTCGAGTACCGGACCTGGGATCGGAGTTCTTAGGGAAATAAAAAAAAAAGAAAATAAGAATAAAGCAAGCGTGTTATACCTCTTATGTTATACCGCCTCATGATCGGATCACGGGGCACCAATATGTTGTCATGGTAGCGCGGGGTCAGCTTATGACCCCTGACACTGCCATGACTTACATCCAGAGTGCTGGCACTCAAAGGAGATGAGCATTTCTTCTGATCAGAGCGATGCTGCAACATCTCTCTAATCAGGAGAGCGATTGAACTGTGCAGTCATAAAGTCCCTGATGTAATCATTAAAGTTGTTAAAAAAAAGTTTTACAAATAAAAAAATAAAAAAAACTATTAATCAATTTATCTGATCGGTACACGGTGTGGCAAGAAAAAAATTCCGAACGACAAAATTACGTTTTTTTTTTTCACCCCAACATATAATTAAAATGCAGTAACAGATGATCAAAACAGTGCACCTACACAAGCATGGTATAATTGAAAACCAAGTTCGAGACTTGTATACAGAATCTGGCTTATTATAAATGTTTGGTGTCTACGAACTCGTACTGACCTGAGGGATCATACTGACACATCAGTTTTATCATATAATGAACTTGGTGAATAAAAAAACAAACACAATTATTGTGCAATTTCTTTTTTTCACTATTTCTCCACATTTGGAATTTTTCCCATTTTTCTGTACACTATATGGTAAAGTGAATGGTGTCATTCAAAAGTTCAACTCATCCTACAAAAGATAAGTCCTCACATGGCATATTGATGGAAAAATAAAAAAGTTATGGCTCTCGGAAGAAAGGGAGCAAAAAAACAAAAATGGAAAATGAAGGGGTTAAAGATCTGATGGTTTCTCTTGATGAACTCATTAACATCTGGTCCTGGCCAGCTGAAGCCATCAGCGTCATGAAGCTGGCCAGGACCAGCTGGGCATGCTGACAAGCTGAGCATGCATTTCACTTGCTCAAATCCAGACTTAAGACGGAAAGACCCACAAACAAGCAAGACCTGAAGGCTGCGGCTGTAAAAGCCTGGCAAAGCATTAAGAAGGAGGAAACCCGAGGGTCCAAAATGGCCGCTGTCTGAGGCAGACGTGGATCAGGGAGCTCCTGAATATCGGCTGACATCCTGATCCCCTGCTGTAACTATATCTGCCAGACCCCATCAGCCACGTCTCTAGACCATCCCTGGACGGGAGAGACCCCCATTTTCAAGT
Organism: Anomaloglossus baeobatrachus; assembly: GCF_048569485.1. Lineage (NCBI taxonomy): Eukaryota > Metazoa > Chordata > Amphibia > Anura > Aromobatidae > Anomaloglossus > Anomaloglossus baeobatrachus. The sequence continues at coordinate 108,391,714 of NC_134363.1, read as the reverse complement.
CTCATCCACACTGAGACCCTCAAGGAGCATTTCATTACTGAGACCGGGAAGGACACTGGAGGCGGCGAGGCCCGAACGGTGTGACGCCTGAGGCGATAACCGCATGCTGGAGGAGACCCGGAGTACATCTGCAGGTCCAGACCGAACAGAGTGGGGCTCGGAGGTATCGCTATCACCCCCTCCCCACACCCGACCTCGACCGGGCTGGTCGGCGGGCCCGGCGTCCTGTGCAGACCGGAGAGGAGCTGCCGCCATCTTGAGTGGCTGACCGCTGGGACCCGAGGCAGGGAGACGGCGCAGTGACTCCACTGGAGGCGGAGGTAACCCAGAAGACCTGCGGGGAAAGAAGGCGCCAGCACTCACCAGCTCCCGAAGAGCGCGGGTCCGGAGTGGAGTGGTTCCCGAGCTGCATCTGATCCTCGGGCGGCTGCTCGGAGTTCCTGGGGCCTGGTCGGAAGTATCGCGGTGGGTGCGGGCGGCACTTTGAGAGACCGCGCAGGGACCGTCGGAGAGATCGGGCGGTGAGTGTGAATCCCCCAGAGACCCATCCCCTCACCCGCCCCACGGTCCCTCAACGAGCCCCGAGGCCGGTCTGCTGCACCTCGCAGGCCTGAGCACAGACATCCGCCGCCTCAGTGTCCCCATACACGGCCGGCTGCCACACGTGGACCTGAGGCCGGACACATTGCCGGGCACTCGGCTGCAGGGAGAGCAGAGTCTGGTGCTGGGGGGAGACCCTGAGTGTGGGCTGTGCTAAGTGCAGGACACTGAGCGGGTTTGCCCCGCTTTGGACTTGGGCCTGGTGAAAGGTGAAGATAGGGGAACGGACCCTGATTAAGGGGACCCCTTTTCAATCACACAAAGGGACACTAAGAGCCATAGGGGGTGGCTCTGTACCCCCACCGCACACTACAGGGAGCCCTGTAGATCTGGGTCTGGGCCGCCATTGCGTGGCAGGCGGACTGGCAGCAAGAAAACCTCTTAAGTCTCGGCTCCATACACCATCACGGGCACCGAGGCCACAGGAGAGGCCTTTTGGTGGAGAGGATATAGAGAGAGGTCACACAGTGGTACCTCCAACATAGGGATACTCTCTTCTCGCCTCCTTCCCCTCCCTAAAGGAGTATAATGTTTTAAAATCTGTGCAATTTGGAGGGAGCGGAGTGACCTAACCCCTACTATTCATTCTCTCAAGCATAACACTTCATATGTCTGACTTTATCATGGTCAAAATAGGCAACGCACGAGCTAGCTCACTGCCCAGACCAGTCAAATCTACTACCCAGGCTGATGTCGATAAGTTTCTCAAAAAACACTTCCATACAGCTGACGCTAAAACAGGCAGCCCCCAAAGCATGTCTACCAACGACGCACAAGATATAGATGATGATGATGAAAGTGACACGGAAGGTGCTGATAATAGCAAGAGTCTCCCCATTTCAAGATCCTTTATGAAACGGATCCTTAAAAATGCACTGGAACCGGTGGCAAGGGAGCTGTCAGATATCAAACAAGAAATCGGCCAAATTGGACACAGAGTGGAATCCCTGGAAGCGGCCCAAGCCACAATAACCTCCACTTCCAACACTGTCATCTCCTGTCTTCGCCAACAGGAGGACAACATCAATCAAATTCATGCCATTCTGGAAGACCATGAGAATAGAGAAAGGCGAAACAATCTCAGATTAAAGGGTCTTCCAGAATCGGTAGCAAATGAAGCTTTGATCCCGACCCTGCAGGGCATCTTCACTGACCTGATGGACTCTGACCCGGTTCCACCATTAGAGCTGATAAGAGCTCATAGATCCTTGAGACCTCGACCCAAACAAGGGGAACCACCAAGGGATGTTATATGCCGCTTCCTGGACTACCGAATTAAAGAACTTATTCTTAAAAAAGCCAGAGAAGCGGAGTCTATAAGTCATGAAGGCTCTAAAATTCTGATTTTTCAGGACCTTGCTTCCACCACCCTGACCAAAAGAAGATTGCTACAACCCTTCACAACTGTGTTACGCCAACGCCAGTTTCCGTACCGCTGGTTATTCCCATTCGGCATCGCTATAACTGCTGATGGAAAACACTATCAAGCCAAAACTTCTGCGGAGATAAGACGGATCTGTGAAGATCTGGGGATCACATTGGAGAAATACCCGGAGCTGGAAATTCATCGTTCGGCATCTACATTACAAATGCTTCCGGATCCGGCGCCATGGCATAGCCTCACCCCAAAGACCCACAGATCCAGGCGTAAAGCGGCGAAGAAACTCCAGATGAACTCTGAAGGCGAGCCCCCCTGAGGGGGTCGTTGATTGGGCCTATTGAAGTATATAACTGTTTATGCTAGCTTAAAACATGAAGTTATTACAGGGGTTTTGCACTTTTTGCTCCCTCTTGATGCACATTCTTTTTGGTTTGAATTTCACATAGTTGAATATGTTGATACTAATACCCTGTTCTCTTTTGAACCTCTCTCTACTCCCTAGACTCTCTATCTTTTCTACTCTCCCTCTGGTCTTAGGTCTGGTCCATTCATCTCGATGGGAAAAGAACAGATTGTCCTCCCGTTTGTATCATCATGTCATCACATCATAAGGTATTTACGGCAATAAGCCTTAATGCACATGGATTAAATTCCCCCGTACAAAGGTCACAGACTTTGCATAGCCTGAAAAAGAGAAACGCAGACATGATATTCTTCCAAGAAACACATTTCCGTGACGGCAAAATCCCAAGCTTTGACAAAGCTCATTACAACAATTGGTTCCATGCCCCCTCCCCACGTCGGGGATCTAGAGGGGTTTCCATAGCCCTCGCTAAAGATATACCATTCCTGGCTCAAGATGTAGCTACTGACCCAGAGGGCCGATTTATTTTCGTCAAGGGTATGTTGGCCGGCTCTATGGTAACCCTAGGGAATGTATATGCCCCAAATGTCAAACAGATTCGATGGTTGATGTCCACGCTCAAAAAATTCCGCATTTTTTCAGAAGGTACTCCAATATTGTGCGGTGACTTTAATGTGGCTATGGAGCCCAAGCTGGATTCCACTGCAAAAAAGAGTCACCTCTCTTTAAGGGACCTATCTCGGATTAAATGCTCTCTTCAATCCCTCTCTTTGATTGATATCTGGCGCTATCAGCACCCCACAACCAAAGACTTTACATTCTTCTCAAATCCCCACAAATCATATCACAGACTGGACTACATTTTTCTACCTAGACATTTGCTACCCAATGTCAATGACTCAGAGATCCATTCTATACCCTACTCTGACCATGCTTATGTTTCAGTTAGTTTCTCACTCCTGAGGCCGTATTGGCTACATCGTACGTGGAGATTGAATGAATCAATTCTCTCCTCGGAAGAAAATAAGAAACGTATATCTGAATGTCTCCGTAATTATTTTGCAGAGAACAAGACACCAGATATTGCGGCCCCAATGCTGTGGGAAGCGCATAAGTCGGTCATTAGGGGAGAACTGATCTCCATCTCCTCACATCTTAACAAGCAGAGGAAATTGCTCTTGCAGACTCTGTATGCTGAGATAGCCACATTGGAGGCCCAGCATAAGAAATCCCTCTCCCAACAGACATTAGAACAACTGACTGCGAAGCGTGTGGAACTCAGGGATATACTTAATAAGCAATCGGCAAAGTTTTATCTCAGCTGGAGGAATCGTATGTTCCTCCATGGGGATAAGGCTTCCAAGCTTATGATGTCCATGATAAAAAAAAGACAGGCCCGCACGTTCATACATGCAATTAAAACCTCACAGGGGCACCGTACGCAAGACTATTCTCAAATCTCGAATGAATTTCTTCGTTTTTACAAAAATTTATATCAAATTCGAACAGAAGAGTCGGCATTGGAGAGAGACAAGAGGAAATGGGGTATACAAAACTACTTAACTAAATTGAATCTTCCGAAACTTTCTAAAACATAGCAGGCGTCCTTAGAAAAACCGTTCTCCCGGGCTGAGGTTCAGTCCATCCTGTCCAGGAGCCCCGTGGGGAAGGCTCCAGGTCCAGATGGCCTCCCCATTATCTATTATAAGAAATTCTTTGATATTCTGGGGGAGCACCTATTAGATTCATGCAACGCCCTTCTACATGGCGACCCTATACCCAAGCAAGCACTAGAGGCACATATATCATTAATACACAAAGACGGGAAAGATCCAGAGTGTTGTGGAAACTATAGGCCCATCTCACTCTTGAATGTAGACCTAAAGATATATGCTAGTTTAATTGCCAATCGAGTGGCAGATATCCTTCCAGATCTCATCTCCCCAGAACAATCAGGTTTTGTCAGAGGTAGAGAGGGGAAGGATAACGCACTAAGAGTAATAAACCTAATGCAATCGCCAGGACACACAAGCTGCCTCTAGTCCTCCTGGGAACGGACGCCGAGAAGGCATTTGATAGGGTGGACTGGACCTTCTTGCGGGAGACGCTGGAGGCCTTCCACTTTCCTCCAGATACCACATGCGCAATCCTACAGATGTACACAGCCCCCACAGCCAGGATTAAAATAAATAATACTCTCACCAACCCTTTTGACATTAAAAATGGCACAAGGCAGGGTTGCCCCTTATCCCCCCTACTCTTTGTTTTGGTCATGGAGCCATTACTAATCTCCATTCAACAGGATCGGGACATTGAGGGGTTTAATCTACAGGGAGTTCATCACAAGTCCGCCGCCTTCGCCGATGACTTGTTGGTGGTAATGTCCAAGCCGGAGAGGGGTTTCCCTGCCTTTATGAAATTATTAGAGGAATATGGCCGATGGTCCAACTTCAAAATAAACCTATCCAAATCAGAAGCATTAAGCATTAATGTCGCCAGTAAAGTCACTAAATCTCTACAGAACACGTTCCCTTTTCGGTGGCCAAATAGTCATATAACATACTTAGGCATTAAGATAGGGAAAACCTTCAAGTCCCTATTTGATTTAAACTACAAGTCCCTTCTTCCTAAACTTACCACACAAATAGCCTCGTGGAAGGCTCCCTTCCTTTCGTGGATGGGTCGGAAAAATATAATTAAAAGCATAATACTTCCAAAGTTTATCTACCTTTTTCAAATGCTACCCATTCCAATCCCCGCAGCTTTTCTCTCTCAATGTAACTCTTTAATTTCCAACTACGTCTGGGACAAACATAAACCGAGAATCAACTTTCAAACATTGAACCTCCCAAGGGACAGGGGGGGCATGGGGCTTCCCAACATATCGGTATACTACCAAGCCGCCGTCCTGTCTAGAACGGTAGACTGGATCAGACGCCCACCGACTAAATTGTGGATATCCATAGAAGAATACCTAGCCCCTACTCCTCTACGAGCTATGCTACTTTCCCCTGCTAACCAGAGGGATAAAAGATCCGTCACAAATGAGCTTACGAGAACTCTATTGCACAAATGGAAAGAAAACAGAGAGATACTGGCCCCGCCTCTCTCCCCTCTAACCCAAGTTTCCGACATATTAGATGCCGATGTAAACCAAGCCGCGTCCACGAAATCCACATTTCTGACCAATGTGAATGTTCCGATAGCTGATATCTTGGTGGACGGCTCTTTGATTTCTGACCAGGAGATGGGTATGAACCCAGGCCTCTCTAAGCTCACATTTCTTCATCATACAAAGTTAAAATATGTGATTCATCCATTACTACCTCACACTCATCTTGACAGACCTTTTAACTACTTTTGAATCGTTTTGCATGCAAACCCGGACTCCCAGGAAAATTCTTTCTAACCTGTACCAGACCCTGCTTACGAAAAAGCTGGTGGTAAAGAGAGCATATATACTAAGATGGGAAAGGGATCTGAGCACTATATTTACTGATTTACAAACGAGCCAGATTTATAATGCCTCGCACGGCCCGTCGAGTTGTGTGAGAGTTCAAGAGAACTCGTTTAAAGTGATTGCGAGATGGTACATTGTCCCCACCTCGTCTAGCACATGGAGCTCTTCCAACTCAGATCAATGCTGGCGATGCGAGAGAGACAAGGGAACATATTTACATGTTTGGTGGTCTTGTCCGATAGTCCAGACCTTCTGGAGGATGGCATCAAAGTTAATATATGATCTCACAGGCAAAAAGGGGGTTCTGGAACCTGGGCAAATGCTTCTGAACTTCCCAATGTGGCCTAAAGACAAAGCTACTTCAAAATTGGCGTCATTTGTAGGCTCAGCGTGTAAACTCCTCATAGCCCAATTGTGGCGCACAACGAAAATTCCTACTCTCACACAGCTTTTGCTGAAGATTGATCAATTGTATCACGTTGAAGAACTCTCAGCCCTTTCGCATCAAAATATGCTCTCTTTCCTTCAGGTCTGGAAGGCTTGGCAGGCCTATAAGTCTAAACCACAATTTTCAATAGTAACCTCGCAGACGGTAGTATAGGGGACTGTAAGTTACCCTTCCCCTCACCATTGTGATGAATGACAGTTGTCTAAACATCCTTGCCACGAACTGAATGGATCCAAGACCAAAATCTTCTCCTTTTTTCTCTCCTTTCTATTTCTTTCCCCTTCCCTTTCGTCTCTTGAACCCTCTGACTCTGATCCTGTAACTGAATTTCAGACGACGAAGTTCGCTCTCCTAGATTCTAGATTCCCCCCTACCTCTAGTATCTAGGATACTTGTTGTTAAAAATTGTTGCATATTAAAACAGAAACCAGAATACTAAGTTAATTAGGGCTTTCCTAATACTAGATAGTTAAGTTTATTAATTTGTTGGCTCGGACAGCATATACGTAATCTGAGATATGAAGTTGAAATGGAAAGCGTCTGAAGCAAATGTGATTGTATTAGTCAAATCTGTGATTTCTATTGTTTGTGTATTTTTATTTTTCTTTTGCTTCAATAAACAAAACATTAAAACAAAAAAAAAAAAAAAAAAAAAAAGAAGGAGGAAACCCAGCGTTTGGTGATGTCCATGGGTTCCAGACTTAAGGCAGTGATTGCCTCCAAAGGATTCGCAACAAAATATTGAAAATAAAAATATTTTGTTTGGGTTTGGTTTATTTGTCCAATTACTTTTGACCTCCTAAAATGTGGAGTGTTTGTAAAGAAATGTGACAATTCCTACAATTTCTATCAGATATTTTTGTTCAAACCTTCAAATTAAATGTTACAATCTGCACTTGAATTCTGTTGTAAAGGTTTCATTTCAAATGCAATGTGGTGGCATGCAGAGCCCAACTCGCGAAAATTGTGTCACTGTCCAAATATTTCTGGACCCAACTGTACATTCTACCGTGGACACATAGCCTTAGAGGCAGTATCCCAGATCCGTTTCCACATACATAGGGGAATGGTCTCACCAAGGAAATCTTCGCATTTGCGCATATATGTATGATCTGGCTTATCTTCTGGGCAGGGGGTAATTAAAATACGGTATATATCTGAGATGAGGCCTTTAGTAGAGACCCCAGCTCTGCATAATCTCTCAAAAAGTGTAGGGATAGAGACTTCTAAGGAGGTAAAAAGGGAGTGCATCAGGTGTCTAACTTGTAAATACCGATATTGGGAATTGCCTGAGAGATTAAATTTAGCAGCTATGGTGGCGTATGGGAGAAGGACTCTGGAGTGTGCGTCTACTATGTCAGCAAAGCAAAAGAGTTTCCTGTCAAACCATGTCTTAGTCGCTGTACCCTGCATACCGTCTGTCATTCTGGGATTAAAAAGAAAAGAAGTCAATGGAGAGTGTTCAGATTTAAGTGGAAACTTTTTGACACAACACACCCATATCCTCTTCGTGAAAGCTATAGGGCCCAGAGTATGTGGGTCAGGCTTGTTTGATGAGGTGCCCCAGAGGTAGGAATTGGGGTGTATTGGGGCGAGCCATAACTTCTCTATTTCCATCCATCTAGAGAAGGCACTGCGATTAGACCATGCAGGGATGTGACGTAAGTGTACTGCCCAATAGTACCTAGTAATATCAGGGACCCCTAGGATTCCTCTCAGTTTACTGTCAAACAAAGTCATTTTCTTGATTCTATGTCTCTTGTGGGCCCAAACAGATTGAAGTATACTAGACTGAATGTTGCGCAACTCTTTGTATGGTACACACACCGGAAGGGTCTCAAATAGGTAAAGTAGCTTCGGCAGGACAGACATTTTGACTGCAGAGATTCTTCCAAACAGAGACAATGGGAGCTTGTTCCAATTGAGCAGGAGCCTTTTTATCTCAGTAAATAAACTAGGATAGTTCTGCTGGTAAAAGAGCTTATACTTAGATGTTAGTTGTATCCCCAGGTATGTCAAGGATATATTTTTCCATTTATAATTGTAGTTTTCCTGTAAGGAGGAAACTCGCCCCTGTGGAATATTAATAGGCAGGGCTTCCGTTTTGCTCTGGTTGACCCTATACCATGACAGCCTTCCAAATTGTAGCAATAGGGAATGCAAATTCGGGAGGGTGGTATGTGGTTGGGACAAAATCAATAGGACATTATCCGCATATAAGGATAGCTTAAACTCCTTGTCTCTCACCATTACTCCACGTATATTAGTGTCAATGCGAATAGCAGCAGCCAATGGCTCAATGCACATAACAAAGAGCAGGGGGGACAAAGGGCATCCCTGATGAGTGCCATTGTGTATCTGAAAGGGTTGAGATGCGGCATAAGGAAGCTTGACCGATGCTGAGGGGCATGAATATAAACTTTTCAGGGCTGTAATAAATGCACCCGAGATTCCAAAATGACGCAATGTTTCAAACATGAATGGCCACCCCAGACGGTCAAACGCCTTCTCTGCATCCAAACTAAGAAGGAGTGCTTCACTCTCTGTCTTATTAACAACTTCTACTAAGTCAATATTCTTCCTGGTGTTGTCCCCCCCTTGCCTACATGGGACAAAACCCACCTGGTCTTTGTGTATTAGGTGAGGGAGCAGGACCGAAAGACGTAGAGCTAGTAGTTTAGTAAAGATTTTCAAATCAGCATTAAGGAGTGCTATGGGCCTATAATTGGCACATTCCATAGCATCCTTCCCTGGTTTGGGTATGAGCGTATGAGCGTAATATAAGAATGTAACATACTTGTAGGTATAGGGGAGCCCGTGAGGAGGCTATTAAATAATTTAACTAATAGGGGGTGAGTCGATCCGCAAATGCCTTGTAGTAAAAATATGTCAGACCATCTGGACCCGGTGATTTTCCATTAGGAAGTAATTTAAGCACCTCTTCTACTTCTTCACACGTGATTTCTTTATTCAGTGTATTTGCAGCACTCTGAGTAAGAGTAGGCAACTTAGACTGCTCAAGAAAGGAGTGGATTAGCTCCCTCTGCTTTCCTGGGTCTGTAGGAAGAGTGCTGGGCAAAGAATACAATCATGACAAATAATCCTGAAAAATCTTTGCAACTTTAGTGGGGTCATAGAAAATATTCCCCCCCGAATCTCTCAAGGCATAAACGGATGAGTTCCCCCTATCCTCTCTAAGTTGGCGAGCCAAAATGAAGTGAGATTTATTTCCTTTGTCATAGTATTTATGCCTGCTATAAAGTGGTAATTTTTCTGTTATATTGACCTCTAGGTCCTTCAGTTGGGCACGAGTCTTTACTATACCTCTAAGGGTACATATTGATGGGTTAAGGGTCATCCTATTTTCTTTGTCTCTGAGACTTCTGAGGAGCTGATCTCTCTGATAAAGTCTATCTTTTTTGATACGGGAGCTTAATGCTATGCATTGCCCTCTAAAGACGGCCTTATGGGCTTCCCAAACCGTAGAAAAATTAGGCACTGACCCCTCGTTGTTCTTGAAGTATTCTATCAGTCCTGCTTCCAGTTTGTCTCTGTGGGGAGTTCTCTTGAGGAGGGACTCATTGAGCCTCCAGTGGCAGACTCTTGTGCGTGGCGTTGTCTGATCTAGAGTGAGAGTCATTGGCACATGGTCTGACCACGTTATTGCACCAATATCCACATTACTCGTCAATCTAAGGACTTGAATGTTGCCAAAGAAGAAGTCGATCCTGGTGTGTGTACCATGAGAGGGAGAGTAGAAAGTAAAGGTTTTTTCTGAGGGATGTTTAACTCGCCACAAATCAAATAAGGCAAACCTGCGGATCAGTCTTCGAAAGGCAGCTGTCAATTTACGCTGAGACGGGCTCGACAATTGATTGTTAATGGTCAACCTGTCTAAAGAGTCAGAGAAAATAGTGTTAAAATCTCCACCCACAATCCACGCTGAGGAGGGAAGGCGTGTGAGTTTGAGGAATAGCCGGTTCAAAAAGAGGATCTGGGTGGTATTAGGGGCGTAAATATTACACAAAATGATCGGAAGATCCTTATATGTCCCTTGTAAGATAAGGTACCTACCCTGTGGGTCTGCCAAGGAGGTCGTAACTTGAATGGGACAGGTCCTTGATATCAAAATAGCCACACCGGCTTTTTTCCTTTCCTGGGAAGCTAAAAAAATTGTGGGGTACAGATGTTTAGCGAAATTGCAGTTCCCATTGAGGTTCAAGTGCGTTTCTTGCAAGAAAACCACATCAGCTCGCTGGGTGCGTATCTCACCAAGCGCCATACACCTCTTAATGTTTGAGTTTAAACCCTTAACATTTAACGTTAAAATTTTAACCATATTTTAAGTTGTAGTAGTATAATGCAAAATTAGCATTACATACGAAGGATAACCGGGTATTGCCCATCTCACAACTGCCTAAAGGCCCATGCTAGATGGCTCTCAATGGGGTACAGAGGATTCCCTCATCACAATTAGGGTAGACACATAAGGAATGGGAAAAGACAATGACAAAACACATAACATATAGAGCATAACATTTACATGTCACAAATGTTACCGGAGAGGAGTGAAGCCATGGGCAAAAGCCTTTACCTCCGCCACCGTCCTCTCCGGCCAGGGTCAAAGAAGAAAAAATTGGCATAACGTAAAAAACGTTACCAATATCTAAACCCTAACCTCCTTTACCAACTCTTCCGTAGGAGGAACCAGGGTAACTCTAACCCTTGAAGGGGGTTTGTAGCTATGGACACTCTGCTATCGCAGTCAGTATCGGAAGCTAGATTCAAAACATCTACAAGAGGGGAGTATTCATTTCTTACTGCCCTAGTAGAAAACCAATGCAAATTTTATGAGGAGTCATAACCAGATATATTAATATCAAAAAAAAAGAGAAGAAAAAAAAAAGTGAACAGCAACTTATGAAAGAAAGGACCAACGAAAGTCCCTGTAATAAACAAGGGAGGGCATGAAGCCACCCCCCCCCCCCATTACCCCCAAAGGGGGCTGCAGCTTGAAACCAGAGATTCAAACAAGGGGCTCCAGTTCCCAGAAGAGAAAAAAAAATAAAAAATTGTCATCTCAGGTTGGAGCTGGTCGTGCCGTAGGCCGTGATGAGGGAGATCCCCCCTAGAGTCCACTTGCTGCCAGACTGGACGGGGTGGATTGGATGGCATCTCTAATTCCCAGTCTACTAGGGTGGGTGGAGGGATTCCCAGGTCAGTGTAGAAGGCTGGGAGGTCCCTAATTGAGCGTAGCACAGCCGTATGACCATCTTTTGGGGCTCTGAGGGCAAATGGGAACCCCCAGCGATATCGGATGCCCTTATCTTTTAAGGATGCAAGTAGTGGCTGCAGGTGTCTCCTTTTCTGTAGGGTGATCCAAGATAGATCAGGAAATAATTGGATCCGAGTCCCTTGATATTCAATTCTCTCTGAGGTACGGGCTTTAGCCATAATGGACTCTTTTAGTTCGAAGTCGTGGACGCAGCAGATAATGTCACAAGATTGATTTTGAGCCCCCCCGGGGCGTAATGCTCTATGTGCTCTGTCCAATTATATCCTTTGAGTTATAGGGCGCTCCAGCACAGTGTTAAATATGGTTTCAAGTATGGCATGGACATCCTCATTACCCGTGGCTTCAGGGACACGTCTCACTCGGATATTATTACGGTGTCCTCTGTTATCCAGGTCTTCCAGATGTTTGTTAGTTTCACTCAGAGCCTGAGCATAGGAAGTCACGTTTTTCTGTAATTTGATAATGTACTGTCTATTGGCATCGTGTTCCCTTTCCACTGAGTCCACTCTATCTGCCAGTAGCCCAACATCTTGATGGATTGAGTTATTTTTTCTGACTTACAGGTTTTTTTCACCTCTGAGATCAGGGATTTGAAGTCTTCTTTGGTAGGAAGGAGATCCAGATACTTTTTAAATCTTCTATGGTCAAAATGGTGTTCCATTTCTCCCAACTCAGTCTCTGATGGGGAGTCACGTGACCCTCCCCCGTCCTCCTGCTGAGACACTAGAGCAGACAGTGAAGGCGTAGTGTCTAGGTCCATATCCAATGGATCCGACCACGTACTTTTATTTTTCGCCTGACTGCCTTTAAGGGTTGATTGTCTTTGTGCCTTAGGTGGCATAGGATCTCTCACAGCACAGTTTTTCTTAGTAAGAAACTTGTCCAATGGAGTCACAAACGGCTGTCCCCTTCTTAATCTGATTGACCACCCTGGTCCTCTTCTCCTCCTCAGCCCAGCCAGATCGTTACTCAGTCAGTGCAGTGTATTATGTCTCTTTTCAGTATTCCTTATATATATGAGACTATTAAAGTTGTAGCTGTCCACTTATATCCTCTATTCGGGCGGTAGAATGAGCCTCCCCTCTACTCAGACATTATACAGGGTTACATTACTCTTTCACAGCTCCCTCATGCGGTGTTTTCTTTGCAGCAAGTCAATGTCACAGTGACCCCCAGGTGGCGATAGGGTAATGTGCAGGGAGCCAAGGAATGTCCACTAGGTGTCAGTGCAGACCTTTCTTCAGCTGCACACTTAGAGAAAAGCTTTATCCAGCAGGTGGCAGTGCAGAGCTCTGTAAAAGCTTTCCTGTTTTTTTTTAAGGCAACTGCAGCACAGTTTCCCGCCTTCTTCTTCTTCAGCTCTCAAAGCCTGCAAAATGGCGTCGCCCACATGGAGCCCTGGTGTCCTGAGGGGGGCGCAATCACAGCTGCTGCACCTCTGGGGTACAACCTCTCCGTCACTTGGAAATGCCTCCTTCTCTCCTGTGTCTGAACTGGGACAGCACTGAAGGTGAGACTCAGGGCTGCACTCTGACTATGTGGAGGTGCTATGGCATTTCAGGGAGGGGGGCCAAGGGTCTCCTTCTCTGGGGGAGAAGGCCTTACCTCCACTGTCTCTCGGTGCGTGCTAGGAGCTGTCCCACGGGTATAGTTCCGATCTCAGTGTTCTGCTTGGAGCCCTCCTGGAGTTGTGCTCCCAGCCTAGGTCTGTATCCAGATCTTGTGGTGATAGCTGGAGATCCTGGCTTGCACCTTGCTGGCTACTTAGGGGTGCTGAATCCTACAGGTATCTTCCAGGGTAGCAGGGGACCCAAGTTAGTGTGTTTTGCAGCAGATTGTAAAGTTTAAAGAGGAAGTTTTGTGTTCTAAAAGCAGGAGCCCAAGTGAAGTGCTTCTTCCCTGTTAGGTGCCTAGGCCATGCCCCCCAGTATTTGGTAAATTTTTGATGTTGCAGAATTTCTGCACCTATTATGTAAACTAGTTCTTTTCATTGTGTTTCTAGTGCCTTGTTTTTCAATGTGTTTTTCTCACGTTTTTGAAACTGCAGTTTTTGTCTCTTGTTTGTGTCATGCATTAATAAAGCTACTTTGTTTTTGATAATGCCTGGTATTTGGCTTCTACAAACCTTTATTGATACAGTCATGTGCTGATTACATGGGTATTTTACCTGCCGATTTTCTCACCTAATGCAATTCTATGGGGACGCTGATGGGTTGTCATGATAGCAACAAGAGAACAATATATAATAATAGGTGATCAAAGCATCGTATCTACCCCAAAATGATATCAAATAAAACATCAAGTCCTCACATAGCTCTATATCTAAAAAATTAAAAACTAGAAATTTTGAACACAGGCTATATTTTTTTCACTAATTTCTGAATTTTTTTCATCACTTAAATAAAACTTTGCATGCTTTGTATCACCTAAAAACATACTAATCTGGACAATCATATTGCCAGGTCAGTTATATAGTAAAATGAACACTATAAATAAAAAACCTAAAGCAATTGCTGAATTGAGTTTTTATTTTTTGGCTATTTTGAAACAATTGGATGTTTTACCCGTACATTAGATGTTAAAATGGATGTTGATTTAGAAAAGTACAATTCATCCTGCAAAAAGAAAACCCTCACATGGCTATGTTGATGGAAGAAAACGAAAAAAGTTACGGTTCTTGAAATAAGGGGAGGAAAAACCAAAGTGCAAAAATGAAAAATCCCCTTGTCATTAAGGGGTTAAACAAAACAAGCTCCTCCTGCCCCAAACCTAGTTTTAATATAAGGTACATTTCCATGTTGCAGTTTTGCAGCTGATATTGTAATTCTGAGTTATATAGAGATTACGCAGCAACATTCATGTTTTTTTACAATTCTTAGATTGGCACTGTGAAGATGTAATTTACCCTCTCACTGTATATGCTGTGATACTATGTCATGATATGTATATTTCCCTGGTTGTATTAGTTGTAATTCATGTATTTCCTTGGGGGAGCTACTGGTCTCAATGTGTCTCTCTCATACAATTGTAGTCTTGGCATCTAATGTGATTATGTAAATAGCCTGTCCTCTTCTTTCCAGAGTTGTGTATCTAATCTGTAATTGCATTGGCCAGTGAAGGAATAGTCATTGTTCTTTACAGCAGGGGATCCCTTCATCTACTGTGGCTGGCAGACATATTGGAGCCCTGTGATGGACCAAACCATTGATGATAGGATGTGTGACCCCTACCCCCTGAACAAACATGGTGGGCTGGTCAAGCAGCCCAGACAATGCATTTCCCTTTTTGTAACTTCAGAGTGAGCTGAAACTTGAAGAGAGCAGGAGCCCCAGCCTGGGTGGCTGTGGACACGGACGGAGCTAGGCCTGTGTGGCGGCCCGTGGGATTGTGTGGAACTCTTTGGACTACTGTAAGGACGATTGCTTTGTTATCCGGTCCGAGGATTGCCGGGAAGGGCCCCCGAATCTGTTTTATGTGGACTAATCGTGTGCTGTTCCTGGATTCCTGTTAATAAACCTGTTGGATCGTTCCTCGGCCTCGTCCATCCTTTGCTCTCTTGTACACCCCCGTCACAGGCACAACAAATAGTTATAGTACGGCTAGAGTCACTATGTTTCCCCAAATTTACCACCTTGATGTGTGACTGTGATCCAGGCCACGCTACCTGCCAGCTCAACGGATTCCCCACCTCCTTTTGTCACCAACCAAGAAGGATGCCGCCAGACCGGGCACTGCGGCCTTTGTCCAGACTGTGAACCTGGCATAAGACTTAGTTATCACAGTGTTCATGACACTTATCACAATTTTAATGCGCTTTTTTTTGTGCACTTGTTAAGCACATAAAAAATGCATGTTAAAAACTACGTAACTACATGCTATTTAATAGGTTTTTTAATGCAATTTTTTGACAAGGCAGTTTTTACAGATGTCTTGAATATCCAATCTAAGGGTATGCTCACATTAGTGTATAAAAAAAGAAATAATAATAACAATATTTAACCCCTTCACGACAGGCCGATTTTGCGCTTTCCATTTTTTTTTGCCATTCTTCTTCCAAGAGACGTAACTTTTTTTATTTTTCAGCCAATATGGTCATGTGAGAGCTCATTTTTTGTTAATGAGCTGTACGTTTAAATGAAACCATGAGTTTTACCATATAGTGTACTGCAAAATGGCAAAAAAATTCCAAATGCAGAAAAATTGCAAAAATAGTGTGATAGCACTATTGTTTTTTAGATAATTTTTTGACTGTGCTCACTATATGGTAAAACTGATGTGTCAGTGTGATGTCTCAGGTCGGTGCCAGTTCGTCGACACCAAACAGACGTTTGTTTGAAAAAAGTGGCGTTCGTTTTATGCCATATTCCATGACCCTTAGCGTTCTCAATTTTCGGGATTTATGGCTCTATGTGGCTTATTTTTTGCGTCTCAAGCTGATATTTTTAGTGGTACCATTTTTTCACAGATGCTACATTTTGATTACCTGTTATTGCATTTAGCAGAAAATTTGTGGCGACCAAAAAATGCAATTTTGGCATTTGGAATTTATTTGCTGCTATGCCGTTTACTGATCAGATTAATTGATTTTATATTTTGATAGAGCGGGCATTTCTGAACGCGGTGATATCAAATGTGTGTATATTTTTAATTTTTTTAACTTTCAATGGGGCAAAAGGGGGGGGCTTGATTTGAACTTTTACATTTTTTTTTTTAAATTTTTTAAAACTTTTTTTAAACTTTTATTTTTAGTTTACTAGGTCCCCTAGGGGCTATATTAATTAGCTGTCTGATCACTCTGCCATATCTGTTGATCACAGCTACCCAGCTGTGAACAGCAGATATGCTCATTTCCTGTCTCACCCAGCTCTCAGTTGAGTGAGGCAGGAAGTGAGTCATGTGAGCTGCAGGAGTCATCACATGACCCTGTGCTACCATGACAACCACCGGAAGTGACATGTCATGTGGTCGTGAATATATTGGTACTGTCACGTCTTGACAGTGCCATTTAAGGGGTTAAAAGGCACGGGTGGATAACGAGTCCACTTGTGCCTGGCAGGCACACATGTCAGCTGTAAAAATCAGCCGATATGTGCGCCGATCACTGCAAGCTGCTTGCAGCAGACCGCGGGCATTAACACTATAACCACTAGGACATAAGATTACTTCCCGCAGTCGTTAAGGGGTTAATATATATTGCAAATCTGCACTGCCTTATTGAATAACATTGGTCTGTGTGTGTGAGAGAGAATAGAATCCACTTTATTATAATTAACTAGAAGGTGGCCCGATTCTACGCATCGGGTATTCTAGAATTTACGTATTGTGTAGTTAATGTATGATTTTTGTTATATATATATATATATATATATATATATATATATATATAGATGTTGTTGTGTGTAGTTACCAAGTGTTTGTGTAGGGGCTGTACATGTTCTGGGTGTTGTCTGGATGTGGCGGGGGGGTGAGAGCGGTGTTGTTTGTGTGTTGCGTTGTGTGTCGTTATTTGTGGAGCGCTATGTGTCTGTATCGTTGTGTATGTGTGTTGCGCAGTTTGTGTGTGTGTGTGTTTTGGGGGGAGGTATGTTTTGTGCAGTGTGTGTGTTGTGCGGTATGTGCGTATATTTGTGTGTGCCGCGGTGTTTGTGTGTTGGGTGTTGGGTGTGTGCGACATTGTGTGTGTGGGTGTCTGTGTAGGGCAGTGTTTGTGGTTCCCAGTGTGTGTGTGGTGTGTTGTGCAGTGCGTGTGTGGCAGTGTGTGTGTGTGTGTGTGTTTTGGGGGAGGTGTGCACCCCCCATCGTGCTCCATCCCCCATGCTGCGCACCCCCCATCGTGCTCCATCCATCATGCTGTGCACCCCCCATCGTGCTCTATCCCCACTCCCCATTGTGCTCCATCCCCCATGCTGCGCATTCCCCATCGTGCTCCATCCCCCATGCTGCGCACTCCCAAACGTGCTCCATCCCCCATGCTGCGTACTCCCCATCGTGCTCCATCCCCCATGCTGCGCACTCCCCATCGTGCTCCATCCCCCATGCTGCGCACTCCCCATCGTGCTCCATCCCCCATGCTGCGCACTCCCCATCGTGCCCCATCCAACATGCTGCGCACTCCCAAACGTGCTCCATCACCCATGCTGCTCACTCCCCATCGTGCTCCATCCCCCATGCTGCGCACTCCCCATCGTGCCCCATCCAACATGCTGCGCACTCCCAAATGTGCTCCATCACCCATGCTGCGCACTCCCCATCGTGCTCCATCCCCCATGCTGCGCACTCCCTATCGTGCTCCATCCCCCATGCTGCGCACTCCCCATCGTGCCCCATCCAACATGCTGCGCACTCCCAAACGTGCTCCATCACCCATGCTGCGCACTCCCCATCGTGCTCCATCCCCCATGCTGCGCACCCCCCATCGTGCTCCATCCCCCATGCTGCACACTCCCAATCGTGCTCCATCCCCCATGCTGCGCACTCCCCATCGTGCTCCACTGTCACACATCAGACAGTATACACACACACATCTGATCGCATACACTCACACACACACCCCACTTCTCCCTGTGCCCACCGGTGGGCGGTCCCAGCAGCTGTGCTGCACGCCGTGCTCCTCTGCCGACAGTCACAGATCCGATCGCATACACTCATACACACACACTCACACACATCCGATCGCATACATTCACACACACACACACACATCCGATCGCATACACTCACACACACACACTCACACATCCGATCGCATACACTTACACACACACACTCACACACATCCGATCGCATACACTCACACACACACACTCACACACATCCGATCGCATACATTCACACACACACACTCACACACATTCGATCTCATACACTCACACACACATCCGATCGCATACACTCACACACACACACTCACACACACACACACACACTCACACACATCCGATCGCATACACTCACACACACACTGACGATATCGCACATACGCGCTGACACAATCACAACATCCGGAGATACCACATGCTTCCGGCCATGTGATCCTCCGGCAGGTCCTGGAAGATCACTGCACAGTATCGCCGCCGAGAAGCAAGCGATATCACGGGATGTTGTGAGTATGTGGATGCGATCTGATGTGTGTGTGAGGTGTGTGTGAGAGTGAGTGTGATCTGATCTGATGTGTGTGTGTGTGTCTGTTCTTATGTGTATGCATGTGTGTGTGTTCCGCCACTGCAGGACCTTGATGCGCTCACCTCGGGGCGAGAAGACATTCCGTGTGGGGGGCGGAGCCTGGGCGAGCGGCCAATCCGTGTGGGGGGGCGGAGCCGAGGCGAGGAGAGCGGCCAACCCGTGCGGGGGGGGCGGACCCGAGGCCAGGCGAGCGGCCAATCCATGCGGGGGGGAGGAGCCGAGGCGAGCGGCCAATCCATGCTGGGGATGGGGCCATGGCGAGGCCAGTGGCCAATCCGCTGTTTGTCACTGTAAGGACATGTCACGGTAAAGACACAATTTTGGAGCAAAACAGACAGACAGACAGACAGAATAAGGCAATTATATATATAGATGATGTCATAGGGTTCAGCTAACACTGATGGGCAGGTAAGTTTCACATTTCAGTTCACGCACCTACTGCTCTTAGGCTATGTGCGCACTTAGCGTTTTATCCTGCCTTTCCACAGTGTTTTGAACTGCAGCGTTTTTATGCCAAAAGGCATGCGTTTTGATTTTCAAGCAAAGTCTATGGGAAATAGGGATTTCTTGTGCGCACTATGCTGTTAAAATCGCAGCGTTTTAGTTGCAGAAATTATGGCAAAAACTCAGCATTTAAAGAAGCAGCAGGTCAATTGTTTTTGCCATTTTGGCAGTGTTTTGCTAACATTGAAGTCAATGAGAAGTTGCAAAATGCAATCTACTTCAAAATTCGTGCGTTTTACATGCTTTATTGATGCAGAAAACATGCTTTTTGGACCAATTAAATGCATGCGTTTTTGAAAAAATATTAATGGCATGATATGTCCCTTTACACACACACATAGTCCGACAATTAAATGTATGAAAATCAATCAATAAATGTAATTTTATGCATAAATATTAGCACACAGTTATCATTTTAATAAAATAAGACATTTTTTATATGATTTTAATATTGATATTTGTTATCATTTTTTCCCTTTTTTTATAGTGTTTGTATGTTTAAACTTTATTTAGAAGTGTATTTGTAGTCCAAACGCATCTGATTTTAAGCAGTGAAAAAGCATGTAAAACGCGGTAAAAACGCGAGCGTATTTATAGCGTTTTTGTGGTCAAAACCAAATTTGACAAAAACCATTTCTGCCAGAGGATGCGTTTAGAACTGCAACTACCTCGACACAAAGTACGCACATAGCCTTATTAGGACCTTATCCTTTGTTTGTGATCTTATATAAATTGGACACATACCAACAAAGAAGAATTTTTTGAGTACACCATACTAAGCAGTGTACTCTGCATTAATTTCCCTAGTGTTCGTAAAACAAATCTTACTAATTTGGCATTCAAGAGGCATAGAAGGAGTGTATTTTGCGCACAGTGTGTAACACTTCAGCATCGCTCTGATCAGCAGAAATGCTGATGTCCTGAGTAGAGTTGAGCGCGGTTCGTGGTTCGTGGTTCTCCAGTTCTAGGCTCGAGTGATTTTGGGGCATGTTCTAGATCGAACTAGAACTCGAGCTTTTTGCAAAAGCTCGATAGTTCTAGAAACGTTCGAGAACGGTTCTAGCAGCCAAAAAACAGCTAAATCATAGCTTGGTTTCTGCTGTAATAGTGTAAGTCACTCTGTGAATCAAACTATTATCACATTTCAGTGTATAGTGTGCGTGAACAGCGCCTTCAGATCACTGCTGTTTCTATAATGGCGATCGACATTTTTTTTTTTTTTTTCTTGTCTTCCTTCCCTAAGCGCGCGCGTCTTGTGGGGCGGGCCAGCATGTCAGCCAATCACAGACACACACACAGCTAAGTGGACTTTGAGCCAGAGAAGCAACGGCATGTGTGATAGGATCTGCATGTCACATGTCCCTGCATTATAAAACCGGACATTTTCTTCACGGACGCCATTATCTGCCTTCTGCGTCTTTGGTGTCAGACATCACTGTCGCAGCTCCGTCTTGAGTCCTATCGCTGATACAGCTGTATGCGCTGCATACACAGCGTTAGACAGCATAGGGAGAGCACTTTATAGCAGTCCTTTTAAGGGCTCAAACCGGCAGGGTCAGAGTTAAGGTGACAGGTCCTGAAAACAGCGCCAGCGTCTGTGCAGCCAAGGTCAGGGATTTCCTCCCTGCATTTCACCATTAGGAGGGAATAGAAAGGCAGGCTTCCATTCCTCTACCCAGAGCACCACAATCCTGCCACTGTACCCTCTTGTCCTCTGCACACTCCAACTCATAACTAAGCCATTATACTAGCACACACTCAGTGTACCTAGTGGCATCCTATCTGTGGCTATTGGACTTTGCTATAGTCCCACTAGTGCAAAGACATTTGCAGAGCACGTCTGCCTGCATTGCACACTACAACTAATTATAACTAAGCCATTATACTAGCAAACACTCAGTGTACCTAGTGGCATCCTATACGTGGCTATTGGACTTTGCTATAGTCCCACTAGTGCCAAGACATTTGCAGAGCGCATCTGCCTGCGTTGCACACTCCAACTAATTATAACTAAGCCATTATACTAGCAAACACTTAGTGTACCTAGTGGCATCCTATACGTGGCTATTGGACTTTGCTATAGTCCCACTAGTGCCAAGACATTTGCAGAGCGCATCTGCCTGCGTTGCACACTCCAACTAATTATAACTAAGCCATTATACTAGCACACACTCAGTGTACCTAGTGGCATCCTATACGTGGCTATTGGACTTTGCTATAGTCCCACTAGTGCCAAGACATTTGCAGAGCGCATCTGCCTGCGTTGCACACTCCAACTAATTATAACTAAGCCATTATACTAGCACACACTCAGTGTACCTAGTGGCATCCTATACGTGGCTATTGGACTTTGCTATAGTCCCACTAGTGCCAAGACATTTGCAGAGCGCATCTGCCTGCGTTGCACACTCCAACTAATTATAACTAAGCCATTATACTAGCAAACACTTAGTGTACCTAGTGGCATCCTATACGTGGCTATTGGACTTTGCTATAGTCCCACTAGTGCCAAGACATTTGCAGAGCGCATCTGCCTGCGTTGCACACTCCAACTAATTATAACTAAGCCATTATACTAGCACACACTCAGTGTACCTAGTGGCATCCTATACGTGGCTATTGGACTTTGCTATAGTCCCACTAGTGCCAAGACATTTGCAGAGCGCATCTGCCTGCGTTGCACACTCCAACTAATTATAACTAAGCCATTATACTAGCACACACTCAGTGTACCTAGTGGCATCCTATACGTGGCTATTGGACTTTGCTATAGTCCCACTAGTGCCAAGACATTTGCAGAGCGCATCTGCCTGCGTTGCACACTCCAACTAATTATAACTAAGCCATTATACTAGCACACACTCAGTGTACCTAGTGGCATCCTATACGTGGCTATTGGACTTTGCTATAGTCCCACTAGTGCCAAGACATTTGCAGAGCGCATCTGCCTGCGTTGCACACTCCAACTAATTATAACTAAGCCATTATACTAGCACACACTCAGTGTACCTAGTGGCATCCTATACGTGGCTATTGGACTTTGCTATAGTCCCACTAGTGCCAAGACATTTGCAGAGCGCATCTGCCTGCGTTGCACACTCCAACTAATTATAACTAAGCCATTATACTAGCAAACACTTAGTGTACCTAGTGGCATCCTATACGTGGCTATTGGACTTTGCTATAGTCCCACTAGTGCCAAGACATTTGCAGAGCGCATCTGCCTGCGTTGCACACTCCAACTAATTATAACTAAGCCATTATACTAGCAAACACTCAGTGTACCTAGTGGCATCCTATACGTGGCTATTGGACTTTGCTTTAGTCCGACTAGTGCCAAGACATTTGCAGCACGTCTGCCTGCGTTGCACACTCCAACTAATTATAACTAAGTTACATTGTCAGGGATATTTATTCTTTATTATTCTGCTGTTAATAAAGCTAGACCACCACTGCAATCTTCACCACCTCTCAATTTTTACTACCACATTTTCAGTCCACAATTTTGTCGCAATCAACATGAGTGGCAAAATGACAGATGCTGGTGGAAAGGGGAAGAGGCGTGGTGGAAAAGGCAAAAAAGGTTTTGTCAGTGGGGAAGGTGGCAAAGCTCCATTATCATCTGCTGCAGATAGACCATCTACTAGCAAAAGTAAGATGTCTACTACTTATTGTGGACAATCCGATGTGCTCCCTTTTTTACGGACACGAACAAGAGGAACAAAGGTAGATGATGGGCAAAAAAGGAAAATGCTTGAATGGATCTCAAGTGGTCCAACAAGTGCCCTCTCAGCCACTTCAAGTACCGCATCCAAAAAACACCAGTCCTCTGAGTTGTCATCCCAATCACACTTGATTTCTCCCAGCTCTGAAGTCTCCATCAGCCCTGCACAGTATGGTGGAACTGAGATGGCTGAGTCTGCAGAGCTGTTCAGTCACACTATAGCCTGGGAATCAGAGGTCTGCTCCCAAGCTACAGTGAGTACAGAACAGGAAATGGTCTGCAGTGATGCCCAGAACCTTTGTGACTCTGATTCAGGCCGTGAGGACCAAGTTTCTGAGCATAATGTTGACCCTTTGTCACAAACTGTAACACCTGTGGTTATAGACAATGAGGAACATACTGATGAAGATGAGACGCAGATACCCGATTGGGATGACAACTTAAATATTCGGTCAGGGCAAGAAGAGGCTCGGTCTGAGGGGGAGGGGAGTGCAAACACAACAATTGATGATGACGTTCTAGATCCCACCTACTGTCAACCCCCAGTCAGGCACTCGAGGAGGTCAACAGAGGCGGTGGAGGAGGATGCAACCGACGACGAAGTTACCTTGCGCCTTCCTGGACAGAGTCGGAGCACTGGTAGCACGTCTACAACTGCATCCTCAGCCACCACTCTGCCTATGAGCATTATTCGGGGTGGATCAACAGGTCGCATGGCCTCTAAGCCTTGCCTAGCCTGGTCCTTTTTTCACATCGAAAAAGATCGCCCAACTCATGTGATATGTAACATTTGTCATGATTCTGTTAGTAGAGGTCAAAACCTCAGCAGTTTGACAACTTCTTCCATGAATCGTCACATGACTAAATATCATAAGTCCCGGTGGGAAGCTCACCGTGCTGCAATGCGGCCTAGCGGAGCGAACCATCCACCGCCCGCCCCTTCCAGTGCATCCGCGCGCTCTTCATCTTCTAGGACTGTGGGGACAGCTGTCACACCTGTTTTTCCACGCAAAACTTCCACCACTGTAACCGCAACAGGCAGTTTGCTTGTAAGGTCGTCAGTTGGTTTGGAAGGGGAAACAAGTGAGTGTGTACAGCTCTCTCAGACATCGATAGCACCAACGTTGGATGAAGGCAACATCATGTCTCCGCCTGCACTTTCCTCACAAACCTGCATTTTTCCAGGGACACCCTACTCAACACCGTCTACACACAGCAGCCAGATCTCTGTCCCTCAGATGTGGTCAAATAAAAGGCCACTTCTTCCGACCCATGACAAAGCTAAGAGGTTGACTCTATCCCTCTGTAAGCTGTTGGCTACCGAAATGCTGCCTTTCCGCCTAGTGGACACACAGGATTTTAGAGACCTTATGTCTGTCGCTGTGCCCCAGTACCAGATGCCTAGTCGCCACTACTTCTCTAAGAAAGGTGTGCCCGCGCTACACCAGCATGTCGCACACAACATCACCGCTTCCTTGAGAAACTCTGTGTGTGAACGGGTGCATTTCACCACCGATACTTGGACCAGTAAGCATGGACAGGGACGTTACATGTCGCTGACTGGGCACTGGGTAACTATGGTGATAGATGGTGAAGGGTCTGCTGCACAAGTCTTGCCGTCCCCACGACTTGTGTGTCAATCCTCTGTCTGTCCAAGTTCCGCCACTGCTTCTGCATCCTCCACCTCATCTGGGTCCTCCACCTCCGCCCCAAGCCTGCCTGGTCAGGCCACCAGCGTTCTCACTGCGCAGAAGGAATCACGCACCCCTCATTACTATGCTGGCAGCAGAGCGCAACGGCATCAGGCGGTCTTTAGCTTGACATGTCTTGGTAATAAGAGTCACACAGCTGAGGAGTTGTGGTCAGCTCTGCGGTCCGAGTTTAATAAATGGTTGTCTCCACTCAACCTGCAGCCTGGTAAGGCCGTGTGCGACAATGCTGCAAACCTGGGTGCGGCCCTTCGCCTGGGCAAGGTGACACACGTACCTTGTATGGCTCACGTGTTGAACCTTGTCGTGCAGCAATTTTTAACACACTATCCCGGCCTAGATGGCCTTCTGAACAGGGCACGAAAACTGTCTGCTCACTTCCGCCGTTCAAGCGCCGCAGCTGAGCGACTTGCATCGCTCCAGAAGTCTTTCGGCCTGCCGGTTCATCGCCTGAAATGCGATGTGGCGACACGCTGGAATTCAACTCTCCACATGTTACAGCGACTGTGGCAGCACCGCAGAGCCCTGGTGCAATACGTCATGACGTATAGCCTGGGCCAACGAGATGCAGAGGTGTGGCAGATCACCCTGATGGAGTGGTCTCAGATCAAGGACCTATGCACCCTTCTGCACAGTTTCGACATGGCGACGAATATGTTTAGCGCTGACAATGCCATTATCAGCATGACGATTCCAGTCATTTACATGCTGGAGCACACGCTAAACACTATTCGGAGTCAGGGGGTGGGATAACATGAAGGGGAGGAACTACAGGAGGATTCATATGCGCAAGGGACAACAACATCACCAAGGTCCAGACGTTCATCATCACCAACGCAGCAGGCATGGGACCAAGGGGGACAGGGATCGACAAGGGCGCATAGTAGCAGGCGAAATGTTGAGCAAGGTGCAGGAGAACATGAAGAAATGGAGGACGAACTGTCCATGGACATGGAAGACTCAGCGGATGAGGGAGACCTTGGTCAAATTTCAGTTGAAAGAGGTTGGGGTCAGATGTCAGAGGAAGAAAGAACGGGTAGCACCTCTATGCCACAAACACAGCGTGGACTTGGTCCGCATGGCTGCGCAAGACACATGAGTGCCTTTTTGTTGCACTACCTCCAACATGACAGTCGTATTGTCAAAATTAGAAGTGATGATGACTACTGGATTGCCACACTATTAGATCCCCGGTACAAGTCCAAATTTTGTGACATAATTCCAGCCATAGAAAGGGACGCACGTATGCAGGAGTATCAGCAGAAGCTGTTACTAGATCTTAGCTCGGCTTTTCCACCAAACAACCGTGCAGGTGCAGGGAGTGAATCTCCCAGTTGTAACTTGACAAACATGGGACGGTCTCGTCATCTTCAACAGTCTACCCGTACCAGTAGGACCGTATCTGGTGCCGGTAACAGCAATTTTATGGAATCTTTTCATAATTTTTTTAGACCCTCTTTTGCAAGGCCACCAGAGACAACAAGTCTGACACATAGTCAACGGCTGGAGAGGATGATACAGGAGTATCTCCAAATGAACATCGATGCCATGACTGTGCAACTGGAGCCTTGCTCCTTTTGGGCTTCAAACCTAGAAAAATGGCCAGAGCTCGCAACTTACGCCTTGGAGATTTTGTCGTGTCCAGCTGCCAGCGTTGTCTCTGAACGTGTATTCAGTGCTGCTGGGTGTGTGCTGACAGATAAGCGCACGCGTCTGTCCAGTGACAATGTGGACAGACTGACGTTCATCAAAATGAACAAGTCATGGATCCAGAAGGAATTTACTACCCCTGTGTCATCCTGGGGAGAGTAAATGCTTGTTGATTTGGAATGTGCTTGATGCAAATCAAAACATCCTGTTTGCAACTAGGGCACAAGTGCTGCCACTGAATGGGTGGGTGTGTGGGGCCCAATTTTTGGAAAAAAAGGGAGACTCCGCTTGGAGTAACCCTTGCTTACATTGTTTTTAAAAGAAGCCAAGATGAACAGAGCTGGGATCAGGAAAGACTTTGCTACCTACCCTGGTGTCATCCTGGGGACGGTTAATTATGGCGTATTTTTGAATGTGCTTGATGCAAATCTAGCTGTGAAGTGTACAACTGGGGCACAACTGCTGCCACTGAATGGGTGGGTGTGTGGGGCCCAATTTTTGGAAAAAAAGGGAGACTCCGCTTGGAGTAACCCTTGCTTGCTGTGTTTTTAAAAGAAGCCAAGATGAACAGAGCTGGGATCAGGAAAGACTTTGCTACCTACCCCGGTGTCATCCTGGGGACGGATAAGAATGACGTATTTTTGAATGTGCTTGATGCAAATCTAGCTGTGAAGTGTACAACTGGGGCACAACTGCTGCCACTGAATGGGTGGGTGTGTGGGGCCCAATTTTTGGAAAAAAGGGAGACTCCGCTTGGAGTAACCCTTGCTTGCTGTGTTTTTAAAAGAAGCCAAGATGAACAGAGCTGGGATCAGGAAAGACTTTGCTACCTACCCCGGTGTCATCCTGGGGACGGATAAGAATGGCGTATTTTTGAATGTGCTTGATGCAAATGTAGCTGTGAAGTGTACAACTAGGGCACCACTGCTGCCACTGAAGGGGTGGGTGTGTGTGGGGCCCAATTTTTGGAAAAAAGGGAGACTCCGCTTGGAGTAACCCTTGCTTACATTGTTTTTAAAAGAAGCCAAGATGAACAAGTCATGGGTCAGCAAAGACTTTGCTACCTACCCCGGTGTCATCCTGGGGATGGATAAGAATGGCGTATTTTTGAATGTGCTTGATGCAAATGTAGCTGTGAAGTGTACAACTAGGGCACAACTGCTGCCACTGAAGGGGTGGGTGTGTGTGGGGCCCAATTTTTGGAAAAAAGGGAGACTCCGCTTGGAGTAACCCTTGCTTGATGTGTTTTTAAAAGAAGCCAAGATGAACAGAGCTGGGATCAGGAAAGACTTTGCTACCTACCCCGGTGTCATCCTGGGGACGGATAAGAATGACGTATTTTTGAATGTGCTTGATGCAAATCTAGCTGTGAAGTGTACAACTGGGGCACAACTGCTGCCACTGAATGGGTGGGTGTGTGGGGCCCAATTTTTGGAAAAAAAGGGAGACTCCGCTTGGAGTAACCCTTGCTTGCTGTGTTTTTAAAAGAAGCCAAGATGAACAGAGCTGGGATCAGGAAAGACTTTGCTACCTACCCCGGTGTCATCCTGGGGACGGATAAGAATGACGTATTTTTGAATGTGCTTGATGCAAATCTAGCTGTGAAGTGTACAACTGGGGCACAACTGCTGCCACTGAATGGGTGGGTGTGTGGGGCCCAATTTTTGGAAAAAAAGGGAGACTCCGCTTGGAGTAACCCTTGCTTGCTGTGTTTTTAAAAGAAGCCAAGATGAACAGAGCTGGGATCAGGAAAGACTTTGCTACCTACCCCGGTGTCATCCTGGGGACGGATAAGAATGACGTATTTTTGAATGTGCTTGATGCAAATCTAGCTGTGAAGTGTACAACTGGGGCACAACTGCTGCCACTGAATGGGTGGGTGTGTGGGGCCCAATTTTTGGAAAAAAAGGGAGACTCCGCTTGGAGTAACCCTTGCTTGCTGTGTTTTTAAAAGAAGCCAAGATGAACAGAGCTGGGATCAGGAAAGACTTTGCTACCTACCCCGGTGTCATCCTGGGGACGGATAAGAATGGCGTATTTTTGAATGTGCTTGATGCAAATGTAGCTGTGAAGTGTACAACTAGGGCACAACTGCTGCCACTGAAGGGGTGGGTGTGTGTGGGGCCCAATTTTTGGAAAAAAGGGAGACTCCGCTTGGAGTAACCCTTGCTTACATTGTTTTTAAAAGAAGCCAAGATGAACAAGTCATGGGTCAGCAAAGACTTTGCTACCTACCCCGGTGTCATCCTGGGGATGGATAAGAATGGCGTATTTTTGAATGTGCTTGATGCAAATGTAGCTGTGAAGTGTACAACTAGGGCACAACTGCTGCCACTGAAGGGGTGGGTGTGTGTGGGGCCCAATTTTTGGAAAAAAGGGAGACTCCGCTTGGAGTAACCCTTGATTGCTGTGTTTTTTATAAATGATCCAAGCTGCACAGAGCTGGGATCAGGAAAGACTTAGCTACCTACCCTGGTGTCATCCTGGGGACGGTTAATTATGGCGTATTTTTGAATGTGCTTGATGCAAATCTAGCTGTGAAGTGTGCAACTGGGGCACAAGTGCTACCACTGAAGGGGTGGGTGTGTGTGTGGCCCAATTTTTGGAAAAAAGGGAGACTCCGCTTGGAGTCACCTTGCGGTGTTTTACATGATTTTAGAAGGGCGTGCCATGCCTATATCTGTGTGTCCTCCTCTTTTTCCTTGTCCAGCTGTTTTGTTTTCGCATGAGTATATGTCCTTGTCACTTTCCAATGTGTTTGAGTTGTTTGTCACCTTTAGGACACCTTTGAGGGTGTTTTCTAGGTGTTTTTCTGTGTTTGTGATTGCCTGCCATTGTTTCCTATGCAGTTCGAGTTCGGTTCGTCGAACGTTCGACGAACCGAACTCGAACGGGAGGTCCGTTCGGCGAACCAACCTCAAGCCGAACCGCGACCGGTTCGCTCATCTCTAGTCCTGAGAGCTTGTGGTTTCTATGGCAGCTGATTAAAGGCTCTGATCTTGGTCTGTATGACACAACCTAGCAAGGTGAGCACATTTTTACACAAATATCTATACATGTCCCTTGGATAACACCCTACTTGCGCTGTTCTATCCCATAGTTTTCTACTTGTGCTAGCTCCACCTATGCATCAGGTGCCTTATACCAAAGATATTACTTTTTATTTTTTCTGAAGGGGGGAAGAAGGAGGGAGACTGCACCGTGTTTTTATCCTTTTGGCATCTTAGATACTGCTTTCTCATTTTTTTGTACATAAAACTTTAGTAGAACATATATTCCAGTCACCGTTTAGGAATGTACAGCACACAGTGATACTTTTGTTGGTCTTGGGATGGTATCAGTCTTTTCTTTTCATTTTTCACCACCACAAATAGAATAGAACATGGAAAACGGAAAAACAAGCGACACATCCTAGGTTCATATTGTCTTATTTCACTGAAGAAAAGAGTAAAAAACCGTATCTCCTGACCTTCACAATGTGTAGATAACACTCTATATAAGGCCTATAGAGCAGCTGTCGTAAAAATAACCACCCACTCTCCCTCATTGTCTCAGGTAGAAGGTGTTGACAGCTAATGGTTTTGTGTGAGAAATAAAACTCTTCTCTTTCAAAATCCAGAACCTGTGAAAAAATCAAAGGCAGCTTGAGCAGATAATCACACCCACAATATATATATATATATATATATATATATATATATATATATATATATATATATATATATATATTACTTACACACAGTACAGACCAAAAGTTTGGACACACCTTCTCATTCAAACAGTTTTCTTTATTTTCATGACTGAAAATTGTAGATTCACATTGAAGGCATCAAAACTATGGGTTAACACATGTGGAATGAAATACTTAAAATATTGTGATACAACTGAAAATATGTCTTGTATTCTAGATTCTTCAAAATAGCCACCTTTTGCTTTGATTACTGCTTTGCACACTCTTGCCATTCTCTTGATGAGCTTCAAGAGGTAGTCACCGGAAATGGTTTTCACTTCACAGGTGTGCCCTGTCAGGTTATATAAGTGGGATTTCTTGCCTCATAAATGGGGTTGGGACCATCAGTTGTGTGTGCAGACATCTGGTGGATACACAGCTGATAGTCCTACTGAATAGACTGTTAGAATTTATATTATGGCAAGAAAAAAGCAGCTAAGTAAAGAAAAATGAGTGGCCAACATTACTTTAAGAAATGAAGGTCAGTCAGTCCAAAAAATTGGGAAAAATTTCACAGTGTCCCCAAGTGCAGTGGCAAAAACCATCAAACGCTACAAAGAAACTGGCTCACATGAGGACCGCCCCAGGAAAGGAAGACCAAGAGTCACCTCTGCTGCGGAGGATAAGTTTATCTGAGTCACCAGCCTCAGAAATCGCAGGTTAATAGCAGTTCAGATTAGAGACCAGGTCAATGCCACACAGAGTTCTAGCAGCAGACACATCTCTAGAACAACTGTTAATTAAGAGGAGACTTTGTGCAGCAGGCCTTCATGGTAAAATAGCTGCTAGGAAACCACTGCTAAGGACAGGCAACAAGCAGAAGAGACTTATTTGGTCTAAAGAACACAAGGAATGGACATTAGACCAGTGGAAATCTGTGCTTTGGTCTGATGAGTCCAAATTTGAGATCTTTGGATCCAACCACCGTGTCTTTGTAGAAAAGGTGAACGGATGGACTCTACATGCCTGGTTCCCACCGTGAAGCATGGAGGAGAAGGTGTGATGGTGTGCGGGTGCTTTGCTGGTGACACTATTGGGGAGTTATTCAAAATTGAAGGCATACTAAACCAACAAGGCTACCACAGCATCTTGCAGCGGCATGCTATTCTATCCAGTTTGCGTTTAGTTGCACCATCATTTATTTTTCAACAGGACAATGACCCCAAACACACCTCCAGGCTGTGTAAGGGATATTTGACTAAGGGGAGAGATGGGGTGCTACGCCAGATGACCTGGCCTCCACAGTCACCAGACCTGAACCCAATCGAGATGGTTTGGGGTGAGCTGGACCGCAGAGTGAAGGCAAAAGGGCCAACAAGTGCAAAGCATGTCTGGGAACTCCTTCAAGACTGTTGGAAGACCATTTCTGGTGACTACCTCTTGAAGCTCATCAAGAGAATGCCAAGAGTGTGCAAAGCAGTAATCAAAGCAAAAGGTGGCTACTTTGAAGAACCTAGAATATAAGACTTATTTTCAGTTGTTTCACACTTTTTTGTTAAGTATTTCATTCCACATGTGTTAATTCATAGTTTTGATGCCTTCAATGTGAATCTACAATTTTCAGAGTTATGAAAATAAAGAAAAATCTCTTTGAATGAGAAGGTGTGTCCAAACGTTTGGTCAGTACTGTATATATATAATAATGATACTCACAATATAGTGAGTATGTGCTGGTCATAATGTGCCCTAAGAAAATCAATGGGGTGAGTTAGTGTGAAACTAGGTTCTGTCATCAGATTCTCTTGAGTTGTTATTGATTGTAAATACAGTAAAGACACCATCATGCCCCAACCATGAAGAAGGTTGAACATAAGGCTATGTTCCTACAATGAGCTTTTTGTGACTATGATGTTGACCATTTTCTGCACCATTTTTGCACTTATTATGTGTGAAGCCCCTCAGGTGTTGTATCGGTGCATACCTTCAGGGACTCCACGTAGCTGGTGCTGGTCACAGGTAGGGAATCTTCAGTTTTGATCGTGACGCCACTCTCAGTATTGCGGTCAGTGGGGACCGCCACTGCAGGTTAGGGGACGCCTGGGGCTGATGGTGGGTGCAGTCGGATATAGTAGCCTCCTGAGAGTGAGGCAAGCCCCAGGGCCCGGTGTGAGTTTGTAGTACCACAAGTCGCAGAATGACTCAAACACAGTCCAAGAAGTCTTTTAACGTGTTTACTCACTGTTTGGAGGTCACGGTGAGATGCCCGGGCGACACTGTGATAACCAGGTGGAACCAGGAATTCCAGGAGGCCGTTCTGAGGGTAGCTGTCCACTCGCCTTCCTTGCACTCTTTCTGTTTTAGGAGGATCCTTTGCTTGAAGCGTGGTAGGACCCCTCCAGGGAAGCTGTTACCACCCTGCTCCCCTCTCTCTGGCTCGTCTGCCGGCAGCGTGGCCTTGGTGGGATGGCTTCTGGCCCTGTCCCCTTATGGGCCTGGTGTGCTGCTTGGCTCAAGCTCTGTGTAGTCGTGGTGAGGGCATGAAGTACCCCCCCAACCTGTAGGTTAAGCAGCTCTGGATGATCTGCTGCCTGTACTGGGGACCTAGTTCCCCTTGTGTGCTCGGATACCGGGATCTCCGTACTCAGCCACCCCTCTTTCTCTGGATGCTCTTCAGGCCGACCCACAGTACTCCGTTCTCCTCCGCTTTCAGCTACAGCACTCCTCAGGACCTGTCTGCACGGGAGCTTCTCTGCTCCCCCTCCATACACTTCAACTTCTTCCTCTCGACCCCTCACTTCCTCTCTCTCTCTCTGCCCTGCTTCCTAGCAACCAGCCCCTGAACACACCCCTAGCTGGGAATTGAAAGTTAACCCCTTCTGGCTACCCAAGGGTCCCCTCTGGTGATGTGGGAGGCCTGGTCACTATATGTTTGTGTGTGCACCTCATCCTGGCCTTTGGAGATTACCTGGAAGCATTGCTCCCGCATGGGTGCAATACTCTGTGGCGCCTGACCAGGTCAGGGGCGCCACATATGTAAATTACGTTACCTGCATTGTATTCATTGCGTTTTTGTGTATTTTATACATGTGTTTTAATTGTGTTTTAGATGCTGCAGTTTTTGTGTTTTGTAGGTATAGCAAGTTTTATATAAAACTGCTTTGTTTTTTAATACTTTTTAGTATTTGACTTTGAAAAAACTTTATTGATATTGTCATGTGTGAATTACATGCGTTTTGTTCACCTGCAAAGTTTGTGCATCTAAGGCCTCTTTCACACGTCCATGTTTCTGGTACATGTGACGTCCCTATTCATGCGTACCGGAGATACGGACAGACGTAAACCCATAAAAATTAATGGGTCTGCATACACCTCCATGTTTTCACACATGCGTGTGGTACACACGGCGACATGTCCGTTTTTCTCTGGCAGCACTGATGTCACATGGCCCAAACACTGATGTGATCCGTGTGACATCAGTGTGACACATACTGACGAAAACATGTGTCTTTGAAATAAAATTATTTTCTATGCTCACCTGTCTCCAGTGCTGCTGTCTTTGGCGGTACTGTCATTATGTTCATGCATATTGTGGACCAAGAAGCAGCAGCAGCTCCGGAGACAGCAGCACTGGAGACAGGTGAGTATAGAAGTTCTTGTTGTCCGTGTGCTATGTGGAGGTCACATGTATAGCACACTGACAGCACACGCTGAACACGCACACACATGCGCACCTAAAACATGGACTGTGCAAAACGTGTGTGTTTTGCACAGATGCATGAAAGAGGCCTTAACAAGTCTATGGAGAAAAAACTCAGTGAACCTGCAAGAGAAATTGACAGCTGCAAGTTTGAAACACGCGGCGCAGGTCAGTTTATCCTGGGAAAGAAAGAAGCGCAGTGGGCAGGAGATTTCTATAAATCCCCTCTACTTAGTTGGAACTGTACGATACAGTTTTAGATGCAGTGAAAATACACAGCATCAGAAACTCATCGTACGTAACCTAAGGCTTTGTGCCAACGATAACTTTTTAGTGAGTTAAGATTCATTGATACGGTCACGTGTAGATTACATGCGTTTTAAATACATATATTAGTTTTTATATGTGGATTATCTTTGTATATTGCAATTTTTATGGGGAGGATCTGGCTTATAAAACTCATCATACCGGTATGAGAAGTTGATATCTTGGGTATTTCAAACATACATTGCAGGTCTCTTTATGCTGCGTTAAAAAAAGGGATGGTGAGAGTGACAGTTCTATAAATCCTATCCATGTTGCTGGAACTGTGAAGCTTTGTTGCATTTTGTCTGCATTCAAAACCTGCATTAAAAATGCCTGCTTTTCACGATTTTTTAGCTTTTCTGAAGCATTTTTTTCTGTTTATTTACAGAACATGTTTAATAACATTAGTTTTATTCACAAGCAATGCTTGAAAACTGTGAAAACTGCATATTTTGTAGATATTTTCAACTTTCTCATTGTTTTCTAGGGGGTGAAAAAAATGTTGCCAAAATGCTTAAAGAATTGACATGTTGCAGATTTAAAGAAAATGCTGCAGTAATGAAATTCAGACATCAGAAAAGAAATCAAGCATTTGCAGAGATTTTTGGTAGTGTAAAAACTTGCATAAAAAAGTAGCAATAAAAATGCTGCAGAAAAATTGCATGTAATCTTAACTTAAAGGGGTATTTCAATCTACAAGATCCTATGCTAATATTTAGTAGGTGTAAAAATAATAATAATAATAATAATAATAATGCAACGCCCTGGACCCCCAGGGGTCACAGTATAACACACATACACACACCCCGTCCCCTGGTTAGGTGACACCAGTCAAACAAAATCCTTGTTGCCACCCTCCAGGCTTGATGTCCACACCAGATGGGGTGGAGCCAGGCGGTTGACCCCACCCACCGAGGAGTTCACAGGCCTGGAGGTGGGAAAAGACAGCAGATTGTAGTAGACAGTGGAAGTGTGAGGAGTTAAGCCCACTTTACACGCTTCAATATATCTCACAATCCGTCGTTGGGGTCAAGTTGTAAGTGACGCACATCAGGCATCGTTTGTGAGGTATCTGCGTGTGACATCTACGTGTGCTCAGGATTGAACGCAAAACCGTTGATCGCAAACACATCGTATCTTTGTCTAGAATTGAGCGTTTTGTTGCACGAACCTAGTCAATTGTAACGTGTGACATCCCTCATACGATTTTGGTGTCTGAGGCTATGTGCGCAGGTGTGCGCTCTGCACCGCAGATTAAAAAAGGTCCGCTTCAGAGCGCAGCTGAAAAGCTGCGTTCTGAAGCGCCTCACAATGTCTGTCATTCAGTAATCTCTGTCAGTCGGTCACTATCTCTGTCCCTCACTCTCTGTCCATGTCAGTCTATCCCCCTCTCTCATATACTCACCGATCCCCGATCCCCGACGCTGCACGGCGTTCACACTGCTCCGGCGGCTTTTACTGTTTTGAAAAAGACGGCCGCCCATTAAACAATCTCGTATTCCCTGCTTTCCCCGCCCACCGGCGCCTATGATTGGTTACAGTGAGACACGCCCCCACGCTGAGTGACAGGTGTCACACTGCACCCAATCACAGCAGCCGGTGGGCGTGTCTATACTGTGTAGTGAAATAAATAATTAAATAATTTAAAAAAACGGCGTGCGGTCCCCCCAATTTTAAAACCAGCCAGATAAAGCCATACGGCTGAAGGCTGGTATTCTCAGGATGGAGAGCTCCACGTTATGGGGAGCCCCCCAGCCTAACAATATCAGTCAGCAACCGCCCAGAATTGCCGCATACATTAGATGCGACAGTTCTGGGACTGTACCCGGCTCTTCCTGATTTGCCCTGGTGCGTTGGCAAATCGGGGTAATAAGGAGTTATTGGCAGCCCATAGCTGCCAATAAGTCCTAGATTAATCATGTCAGGCGTCTATGAGACACCCTCCATGATTAATCTGTAAGTGTCAGTAAATAAACACACACACCCGAAAAATCATTTATTAGAAATAAAAAACACAAACATATACCCTGGTTAACCACTTTAATCATCCCCAAAAAGCCCTCTATGTCCGGCATACTCCAGGATGCTCCAGCGTCGCATCCAGCGCTGCTGCATGGAGGTGACCGGAGCTGCAGCAGACACCGCCGCTCCTGTCACCTCCACACAGCTAATGAAGACAGCCACGCGATCAGCTGAGCTGTCACTGAGGTTACCCGCTGTCACTGGATCCAGCGGTGGATGCAGCGATGGCTGTGGGTAACCTCAGTGACAGCTCAGCTGATCGTGCTACTCACCTCAGTTGCTGCGTGGAGGTGAGAGGAGCGGCGGTGAGTAGCGCGATCAGCTGAGCTGTCACTGAGGTTACCCGTGGCCACCGCTGCATCCACCGCTGGATCCAGTGACAGCGGGTAACCTCAGTGACAGCTCAGCTGATCGCGCGGCTGTCTTCATTAGCTGCGTGGAGGTGACAGGAGCGGCTGTGTCTGCTGCAGCTCCGGTCACCTCCATGCAGCAGCGCTGGATGCGACGCTGGAGCATCCTGGAGTACGCCGGACATAGAGGGCTTTTTGGGGATGATTAAAGTGGTTAACCAGGGTATATGTTTTGTTTTTTATTTCTAATAAAGGATTTTACGAGTGTGTGTGTTTATTTACTGTAATTTACAGATTAATCATGGAGGGTGTCTCATAGACGCCTGACATGATTAATCTAGGATTTAGTGGCAGCTATGGGCTGCCAATAACTCCTTATTACCCCGATTTGCCAACGCACCAGGGCAAATCGGGAAGAGCCGGGTACAGTCCCAGAACTGTCGCATCTAATGTATGCGGCAATTCTGGGCGGCTGCTGACTGATATTGTCAGGCTGGGGGGCTCCCCATAACGTGGGGCTCCCCATCCTGAGAATAGCAGCCTTCAGCCGTATGGCTTTATCTGGCTGGTTTTAAAATTGGGGGGGGGACCGCACGCCGTTTTTTTTAATTATTTAATTATTTATTTCACTACACAGTATAGACACGCCCACCGGCTGCTGTGATTTGGTGCAGTGTGACACCTGTCACTCAGCGTGGGGGCGTGTCTCACTGTAACCAATCATAGGCGCCGGTGGGCGGGGAAAGCAGGGAATACGAGATTGTTTAATGGGCGGCCGTCTTTTTCAAAACAGTAAAAGCCGCCGGAGCAGTGTGAATGCCGTGCAGCGCCGGAGATCGGGGATCGGTGAGTATATGAGAGAGGGCTGCTCAATTCAGTTACTCAGGAGTTTAGCGGTCACCGGTGAGTCCTTCACAGGTGACCGCTAATTAATTACCTTAAGAGTTTCATCATTGGCTTCCATAGGGTGTCCCTTCTTTTTATTGTTAAAAGGTTGCCTATACGTCCATTTTCTCTTAGTTGCTCTATTCGATCTTGTAATTATGGAGTGTTGAACTGTATCTGTAGTACTCCCAGATGAGACTGATGATATAGATACAGATCTATTTCTTGCCGTAGGGCTCCCTGGTTTTCTATGCCACCGATACACTCTGCTATTTTGGAAATCCTGGAGATCCCGACTCAATTTTTTTTGCCTGTTTATCTTGGATTTCTTTCTCCCAGGAATCAAAATTCTTTTCCATAAGCTGATTAAAATTAGTAACAGCAGAGCTTGATGCTCCTGAAGTAAATTTGCCCAATAGCTCATCAATTTCTTTTTCAATACTCTTCAGATTGGTGTTGTTCAGTCCAATCAATAACTCAATAAATTTCAGAGAACTATTGGTACATATCTCCTCCCATTGTTTAGTAAAATTGGAATCTTCAATGGGAAATGAAGGAAAAATTTGAATTCTCAAGCCCCTGGGTATCAGTTGCTTTTCAGAGTATTTACTTAAAAATGCTCCATTCCACCACAACTTTGTTCTTTTATGCATTAAACTTTTAATATTCTCCTGTAATTCAGTCATATTATTCTGGCCGTCTGATACATTAAAACTACAATCACTATTGAAAACCTTGACTAAATGGTCCGTCCAGTTATTTTCTCTGGACCTATAATCCATGCTGGTAGTGGCAGAGGAATCTGTAGAACACAGAAAATTCAACAAATGACTAAAGGTGCCAAATACAGCGGAACAAATTAACCCAATTAGTATTGCAAAAGATAAATGTATATAACAAATTATCAAAAAGTTCCATGCATGTCATATTATGGGTATGAAGGCCCAGGCTGTATGTGTAAACAAAACTGAAATTACAAAAAAACCATACAAAAAGCCATAAAATGTAATTTTTATTAGATTAAAAGTAAAAACAAGGTATAGACAAAGTGATTGATAAAACACCAACATGAACAGCAGGGGAGAAAGTGAGTAAGACAAATATGCCAGTACAACGCTATATGTAGCACTGCTTTATATTGTCAAAAAGGTTTAAGCAATAATCAAGCAAATATATGCATAAGCAGGCAAGATCATGAATAATAGAGGGTGTAAGTAGAAATCAGGATTATACCATCAAATCAGATCCATAGCAAGTTGTACCAAGAATTACCTAATGGCATCTCCTCCTGCTGGTGCTGGCGTCCGTCCCTACACGTGTTTCAGCATAAAGCCTTCATCAGGGGGCGTGGCGTCAGACCAGCAGAGGTTACGTTATATGCGCAGGACAGCCAATGGGCTGTTAGATGACATCACTAACCGGGATTAATTGGCAGCGCATGCGTCCAACCAGGAAACCCCCGCGAACACACAGAGCCGCGTCATCCAAAGAGCAAGGACGTGACGCGAGCAGGCTCCGACCATGTGACCTAGCACATGATCGGAGTCCGGTCACGCGACGCCGCCCCTCCAGGATGCTGACGCGGCAACCAGTGACCGCCGGAGGCCCAGTCAGACGCATGCGCATAATCCCGAGTGGAAAGATCCTGCTCTGCGCACAGAAACAATGATAAAATACAATGGGGAGGTGAAATGAGAAGATATAATAAAGAAATATAGAAATATATATAGTCATCAGTGCAAATAATCCATAGAAGGAATATAAACAGAGTGTGCGCAGAGCAGGATCTTTCCACTCGGGATTATGCGCATGCGTCTGACTGGGTCTCCGGCGGATGAAGGCTTTATGCTGAAACACGTGACAATATAAAGCAGTGCTACATATAGCGTTGTACTGGCATATTTGTCTTACTCACTTTCTCCCCTGCTGTTCATGTTGGTGTTTTATCAATCACTTTGTCTATACCTTGTTTTTACTTTTAATCTAATAAAAATTACATTTTATGGCTTTTTGTATGGTTTTTTGGTAATTTCAGTTGCGTCTTCCTGGCCAGAGACAAAGTACTGGAAGCATGTCAACAACTGAATCCTGGACCACAACTTTGACTCTGAGCAGAAGTCGTGTTGGCTATGCAGGTCGCATGGGCTGTAAGCCTTGCCTAGCCTGTGAATTTTTGGGCATCGCAAAGGATCACCCAAGTCATGGAATCTGTAAGATTTGTCAACAATCTGTAAGTAGAAGGCAAAAACTCACACCTTTGAGTAGTTCCTCCATGAAGTGTCACATGGATATGAATTGATAGCGTGAAGGTGTATTGCTCAGCTTTAGCCACTGTCAATGCAACATGCTTATTTGCCATTTGCCATTGCATGCATTGTTGCAGACTACATTCAAGGGGCTGCTGTTTTTTTGGATCTGCCTTTGTTTGGTCACTATAGCAATATCAAATTGCTCTTCGGATGTGGACTTGGAGATGCTGTCTATGAACAGAAGTAAAAGCTAAAGGTGTGTGTTACAGCAAGGAGCCACCGCGGAAACACTTCATTCAATTGTGAGGGGAGTCATGTTGTACTTTGATGATGAGCCCCGTAATGCCAGTGAGCAGCATCCTGTGCCACAGACCAACATTCTTACAGTGCTGTCTATACTGTTTACCGTGAGAGGAGCGTAAAGTCTGTATTTCTGGAAACTGGACATCAGAGTACCCTGGTACGGTAGGCTGTGCCCAGACAATAATGCGGGCACGCAACACTTTGTTTTATTAGCAAAACACATATCTGTTCTGGGTAGGCCGACTATTTATAGACAATAAGACTTGCTGCCTCTGCACTGTCAAATTGTCACGTACAGTTTAAATCATAGAGGGACAGCAACATATGTTTGCATTGACTGTTGCTTTTCAAGATTTCCATGACTGTGTTGCAGAGCTGTGTGGTTTGCATTCACACTGTTATCATCTGCATTATCTGTGAGGCTTCAGCTAACAAGGGTATTCAGGGGGGGTAATGTGTTTTGACTATGTTTATGTAGATAACTTGGAAGCTCTTGTGATGCGCCACTGGTAAGTCGTGTTCAAACACACACACACACACACACGCACAAACACACAATTACTGCTACACAGAGGGATTAGCAGGTAGTAGGCAACAGAATAGATTGTTCAATTATTTAAATTGTATGCATGGTTCTTATTGTTTGTTTTGGTAAAGTTAAACAATCATTTATCAACCCAACTGCCTAGAGTCCTTTTCCTGTTGCCTGGTTTTGCTGCATACTGGGGAGCCCACAGTGTACACAACTTAAAATGAAGCATAAGTCTCAATGTGAATTTCACTGTGCTACAATGCGGCCTAGCGTGCCTGTGCAACCACCACCTGCCCCATCAAGTGCATCTGCGTGCTCTTCATCCTCTGTGACTGTGAAGACAGTAGTCACACATGGTTTTTCACACTGAACTTCCACTCCTTTACCTGCAACAGGGAGTGTGATTGGCAGGTCATCACTTGTTTTGGAAGTGGAAACAGAAGGTATTGTTGAGCTGTCATACATCGAGAGAACCATCATTGGATGCAGGCTACATTATATCCACGCCTGCACCTTCGTCACAGATTGGCTGGACTACCTGCAGTTAATAATTGCATTCCAGAAATGGAAAGGAGTGTAGAATGCACATGTGTTGTACCTAGCTTGGCAGCAAAGGAACACTAAGGTAGTATTACAGACAATTTTAGGATGGCAGAAAAAGAGTCAGCTCTTTGGGCAAATTAAATAGCGTGGCAAAAGTGGACAGATGGGTACAGTGGCCGTGTTCTGTGGGTACCAGGACAGTAAAAGAAGCCTCACATTCTATCCCTCCTAATGATCAAATGCAGCAAGGAATTCCCTGAGTTTGCTATAAAATTAGCATAGCTAAATGTGCATGAGGGTAGAATGCAGAGGTGCTAGAAATAGCTTGGCACCAGTGGGGCACTAATGGAATACAACAGCCAGTTCTATGATGCCACTAACTGGCAGTATTTTTTGCTATCATTATAGCTTATTAAAAACAGAGCAGGAGGGTGTCATGCAGAGGTGCTGCACATAGCTTGGCACCAGTGGGACACTAATGGAGTACAACAGCCACTTCTTGTATGCCACTAAGTTTACTCAATTTTTGGTATTATAACGTCTTAGTAAGTAACAATGAGTTGGAGTGTGCAATGCAGGCAGAGGTGCTGCAAATATCTTTGCACTAGTGGGACTATACAGAAGTCCAATAGCCACGTTTAGGATGCCACTAGGTTCACTCAGTGTTTGCTAGTATAATGGCTTAGTAACAATGAGTTTGAGTGTGCAATGCAGGCAGAGGTGCTGCAAATATCTTTGCACTAGTGGGACTATACAGAAGTCCAATAGCCACGTTTAGGATGCCACTAGGTTCCCACAGTGTTTGCTAGTATAATGGCTTAGTAACAATAAATTTGAGTGTGCAATGCAGGCAGAGGTGCTGCAAATATCTTTGCACTAGTGGGACTATACAGAAGTCCAATAGCCACGTTTAGGATGCCACTAATTTCAATCAGTGTTTGCTAGTATAATGGCTTAGTAACAATGAGTTTGAGTGTGCAATGTAGACAGAGGTGCTGCAAATATCTTTGCACTAGTGGGACTATACAGAAGTCCAATAGCCACGTTTAGGATGCCACTAATTTCAATCAGTGTTTGATAGTATAATGGCTTAGTAACAATGAGTTTGAGTGTGCAATGCAGGCAGAGGTGCTGCAAATATCTTTGCGCTAGTGGGACTATACAGAAGTCCAATAGCCACGTTTAGGATGCCACTAGGTTCAATCAGTGATTGCTAGTATAATGGCTTAGTAACAATGAGTTTGAGTGTGCAATGCAGGCAGAGGGGCTGCAAATATCTTTGCACTAGTGGGACTATACAGAAGTCCAATAGCCACGTTTAGGATGCCACTAGGTTTACTCAGTGTTTGCAAGTATAATGGCTTGATAGCAATGAGTATGAGTGTGCAATGCAGGCAGAGGTGCTGCAAATATCTTTGCACTAATGGGACTATACAGAAGTCCAATAGCCACGTTTAGGATGCCACTAGGTTCACTCAGTGTTTGCTAGTATAATGGCTTAGCTACAATGAGTTTGAGTGTGCAATGCAGGCAGAGGTGCTGCAAATATCTTTGCACTAGTGAAAACGTGGCTATTGGACTTCTGTATCGTCCATACAGAAGTCCAATAGCCACGTTTAGGATGCCACTAGGTTCACTCAGTGTTTACTAGTATAATGGCTTAGTAACAATGAGTTTGAGTGTGCAATGCAGGCAGAGGTGCTGCAAATATCTTTGCACTAGTGGGACTTTACAGAAGTCCAATAGCCACGTTTAGGATGCCACTAGGTTCAATCAGTGTTTGCTAGTATAATGGCTTAGTAACAATGAGTTTGAGTGTGCAATGCAGGCAGAGGTGCTGCAAATATCTTTGCACTAGTGGGACTATACAGAAGTCCAATAGCCACGTTTAGGATGCCACTAGGTTCAATCAGTGTTTGCTAGTATAATGGCTTAGTAACAATGAGTTTGAGTGTGCAATGCAGGCAGACGTGCTGCAAATATCTTTGCACTACTGGGGCAATACAGCAGTCCAACAGCCACGTTAAGGATGCCATTAAGTTCACTCAGTGGTTGCTAGTATAATGGCTTAGTAACAATGAGTTTGAGTGTGCAATGCAGGCAGAGGTGCTGCAAATATCTTTGCACTAGTGGGACTATACAGAAGTCCAATAGCCACATTTAGGATGCCACTAGGTTTACTCAGGGTTTGCTAGTATAATGGCTTAGTAACAATGAGTTTGAGTGTGCAATGCAGGCAGAGGTGCTGCAAATATCTTTGCACTAGTGGGACTATACAGAAGTCCAATAGCCACGTTTAGGATGACACTAAGTTCACTCAGTGTTTGCTAGTATAATGGCTTAGTAACAATGACTTTGAGTGTGCAATGCAGGCAGAGGTGCTGCAAATATCTGTCACGCTTACCGGTCCCCGTGCCCCGCTCTCCGGTCCCCAAGGCCTGCTCCCCGCTCCCCGGCGGCGTCCTGTTACGAGGGGGACCCGGGGAAGCGTGCCAAGATGGGAAATGGACTGCTTCCGCCGGTCAAGGTCCACTGTGCGGTGTAAGGGACCGCCGCTATGGTGGGTGAAGAGTGAGCGGGTTGCTGCTAGCGATCGTCTGGAATGTCACAGACGATCTATG
This sequence comes from Anomaloglossus baeobatrachus, assembly GCF_048569485.1. Lineage (NCBI taxonomy): Eukaryota > Metazoa > Chordata > Amphibia > Anura > Aromobatidae > Anomaloglossus > Anomaloglossus baeobatrachus. The sequence continues at coordinate 108,348,218 of NC_134363.1, read as the reverse complement.
TACACCGATCTGCCCTAACCCGTGAGGGTTGTATGGCACAGATCTCACGGCTCGGTGTACCTGTTGCACGGGGAAGCACAGAGGTGCCCACGCACGTGTGCCAGTGGAAGTCACGAGAATATGGCACGAGGGTAGCACAGAGGTGCCCACGCACGTGTGCTTTCAATAACCAGGTGAGTCCAATGGAGACTTGAGGAGCTCACCTGGGACAAGAACACGGCCTGTAGACGGGGGTACTGCCGGAGCAGCAAGGCAGGAACACGGCCTGCAAACGAGGTACTGCCGGAGCAGCAAGGGCCAAGCCCACAAGAGACAGTAATGCCTGAGCAGTGGCGTGGCAGCACGCTGCCAGACATCCAAACATAGAAGGACGGTCGCGCGCCGCCATGATGGCAGGGGGAGCTTTTAAGGAGGTGCAGCTCCACCCGAGGGCGGGCGCGAGGCGGAGATGACGGACTTGACCCAATCAGGGTCCACGACGTCCCAGCCTGGCCAGTCAGGATTCACCACGTCACCAGCCTTGTCATCAAGACGTGTGACGTCAGTGAGCGAATCAGGACCCACCACGCATTGCACATGCTCACCCTCCTGCCTCTGGGAAATAGAGGCGGGATCCTCGGTCTCACAATGTGGAGAGATAACGGGAATCTCACTGCTTCCCTGAGCAGTAAACCTCTGCACATTGCGCAGCCTCGCAGGCCTTCGGGGCCGCTGAGCAGGAGAGTCTGCAGCAGGCCAGGAATGGGAGACCGCTTCACTCCTTGTAACAGGAGAACCACTAGGTGTCACCCTTCTGCTGCCTCTCTGAGAAGGTATCTCCTGCACACTGCGCAGTCTGGCAGACCTTTGGCGCTGCTGAGCAGGAGTGCTCATGGCAGGCAAGGAATGGGAGACTGCCTCAGTCCTTGCCTCAGGAGAGCCACGAGATGTAACATTACCCCCCCGTCTAGGCCCCCCCCCTGTCTGTGCTCGAAGGCCGCTATCAAACCCGGGGCGCGGATATGATCCTTCAACTCCCAGGATCTATGCTCCGGACCACGGCCGGCCCACTCCACGAGGTAGTACCTCTTGCCCTGTATGACTTTTGTCTCCACAAGTTTTGCCACCTCAGGGTCGTCGGATGGGGAGTCGGTTTGAGCCGGCAGGGACCCCGAGAACTTATTAAGTCGTACGGGTTTCAGGAGGGACACGTGAAAGGTGTTGGCTATAGCCCAGCGTGGAGGGAGCTGGAGTCGATATGCCACTGGGTTTACCTGCTGTAGTACTTTAAACGGACCCAGATACCTAGGGGCGAATTTGGCTGCCTGTACCCGTAGGTTAACATTCTTAGAGGACAGCCATACTAGGTCACCAGGGGCGAAGGATGGTGCAGGGCGGCGGCAAACATCAGCCGTTGTCACCATCCGGTCTTTAGCCCTTTTAAGAGCCTCTTGGGTGTCATCCCAGATCTCCCGGGCCTTGGTCGCCCAATCCTCCACTCTAGTATCGGGTGACGTAATGGGCATCGGAACCGGGATTCTGGGATGTTGTCCGTTATTGAGTAGGAACGGAGTCTGGCCAGAGGATTCATGGACCGAATTGTTAATGGCAAATTCGGCCCAAGGAAGGAGGTTAGCCCAGTTGTCGTGGTGCGCGGATATAAAATGGCGGAGGTAAGTTACCAAGGTCTGATTAGTCCTCTCCACTAGTCCATTGGTCTCGGGATGGTATGCGGAGGAGATGTTCAGCTCTATCTGCAGGAGCTTACAGAGCTCTCTCCAGAAGCGAGACGTGAACTGGGGACCCCGGTCGCTCACCACCTTGTCAGGCATGCCATGCAACCTAAATACATGCCGAATGAACAAGGTGGCGAGAGCACGTGACGTCGGGAGTCGTGGGAGAGGCACCAAGTGGACCATTTTAGAGAAGTGGTCCGTGATGACCCATACGACCCTGTGCCCTGCTGACTTGGGCAGATCTCCCAGGAAGTCCATCCCCACCACTTCCCAGGGACGATCCGGCACTGGCAGTGGGTGAAGAAGACCTGCCGGTCTCTGCCGGGACGGCTTATTCCGAGCACACGACATACAGGCTCCCACATATTCCTGTATGTCCTGGGGTAGTCTCGGCCACCAATAATGCCTGGTCACCAGGTCTCTGGTCCTTTTGACCCCGAAGTGACCCCCGACCTTGGAGGCATGGGCCCACGATAGCACCTCGTTCCGTAGTTCAGGGGGAACGAGGGTTTTGCCAGGTGGCACCTGGTCCAAAGAAGTGGGAGTGACCATCCTCAAGCTGTCCGGGGGTAGTATAAGACGAGGCTCCTCCTCGTCCTCCTCCAACACAACCATACAACGTGACAAGGCATCGGCCCGTACGTTCTTCTCACCGGCCAGGTGGCGGATAATAAAGCGGAACCGGAAGAAGAATAAAGACCAACGGGCCTGCCTTGGGTTCAGGCGTTGTGCTGTCTGGAGGTATGTGAGGTTTTTGTGGTCAGAAAAAACCTCAAATGGATGCTTCGCACCCTCCAGGAGATGCCGCCATTCCTGGAATGCTAGTTTCATCGCCAGTAACTCCCTATCCCCTATGGAGTAGTTCCTCTCGGCCGGAGAAAAGGTCTTGGAGAAAAAGAAACACGGATGTTTCCTTCCTCGTTCGTTTTTCTGGTACAGGACTGCACCTGCACCGACCGAAGAGGCGTCTACCTCCAGTAGGAAGGGTTTGGAGATGTCTGGACGATGAAGGATGGGAGCTCTGGAGAAGTGAGTTTTGAGAGTGTGAAATGCCTCTACCGTTTCCCGTGTCCATGCTTTGGGATTAGCGCCCTTGCGGGTAAGGGCAATGATGGGTGCTGCCACCGTCGAGAAGTTGGGAATGAACTGGCGATAATAATTGATAAACCCCAAGAATCGCTGGATCGCCTTCAGCGAGCGGGGCTCAGGCCAGTTCATCACTGTCTCCAACTTCCCCGGATCCATTGCTAACCCCTGACTGGACACTATGTACCCCAGGAACGGCAAGGATTCCTGTTCAAAAACGCACTTTTCCAGCTTAGCATATAACGAATGGGTGCGGAGCCTCTTAAGTACTCGGATGACATCCCTCCGATGGGTGGTAAGATCGGGGGAGAAGATAAGAATGTCATCCAGGTATGCAACCACGGAAAGATACAAATCCCGGAAAATGTCATTCACAAAGTCTTGAAATACGGCGGGGGCATTGCAGAGTCTGAAGGGCATTACTAGATACTCGTAGTGACCGTCCCTGGTGTTAAAGGCGGTCTTCCACTCATCGCCCTTTCGGACTCGCACTAGATTATACGCCCCGCGTAGATCCAGCTTTGTGAAGACCTTTGCCCCGCGGAATCGATCAAATAGCTCAGTAATGAGGGGCAAAGGGTATTTGTTCTTGATTGTGATTGCATTTAATCCCCTGTAATCGATACAGGGGCGCAGATCCCCTTCCTTCTTCTGCACAAAAAAGAACCCTGCACCAGCCGGTGAAATAGACTTGCGAATGAACCCCTTCGCCAGGCTGTCCTGAATATATTTGGACATAGCCTCCGTCTCTGGAGCAGAGAGTGGATACACTCTGCCCCTAGGGGGCTCGGAGCCTGGCTTCAGGTCTATTCGGCAATCATATGGCCGGTGGGGAGGAAGAGTATCTGCGGCCCTTTTGGAAAAGACATCCCTGTAGGCCTCATAAGGTGTCGGTAAACCCGGCCCCTCAGTATTCCCTGAGGACCCAACCGACCTAATGGTAGCGGGTGGTTCGGTAGTCACGAGGTGCTCTCTACAGGATCCTGCCCAGGATGAGATCTCCCCTGTTGCCCAGTTGAGTATAGGAGCATGCTGTCTCAACCAGGGAAGGCCCAGTAGGATCTCATCCGTCCCCCCTGGAAGCACCAGGAAGGACACCTGCTCATGGTGTCCCGGTGGTACATCCATCCTGAGAGGGATGGTGATCTGGGTGATAGGATCGAGTAGTATGGACCCGTCGACTACCCGGACCCTGAGTGGCTTGGGCAACAGAACCAGGGGAACTGAGTATCGGGTTGCCAGGGAGGTCGAGATGAAATTGCCTTCAGCGCCTGAGTCCAAGCAAGCCAGGGCAGAGAAGAGAGTAGTGCCGAACTGCAACTGGGCGCTGATAGTCAACCTAGAGGGAGAAGTAGCGTCTAGAGTCCCCCCTCTGATAGAAACTAGACGCTGTCTTTTCCCGACGGTTTGGGACATAGGGTAGCTATGTGTCCCCTCTGCCCACAGGAAAAGCAGATGACACAAGACCGAGAACCTGGGGCAGAGGAGACCACCTTGGACACCTCCATTGACTCCACGGAGTCGCCTACAGGACTGGCTGGGGGACCTGTCTGATGGAAGACGGGAGTCAGACGCTTTTTAGGCCGAGAAGACGTGGGTGCTGAAGAGACCTCGAGCCTTCGCTCCGCCTGGCGGATGTCTATGCGAGAGGCAACCTGAATCAAGGACTCTAAAGTGGCAGGCACCTCACGTGTGGCCAGTGCGTCTTTGACAAACCCTGCCAGGCCCTCCCAAAACACAGGGACAAGGACCTTATCCGGCCAGTCCATCTCTGCGGCCAGTGTCCTAAAGTGTACAGCAAAGTCCCCGACTGAAGCAGACCCTTGCCGAAGTCGTAGGAGGCGCAGCGCGGAATCGTGGGTGACTTGAGGCCCGAGGAACACCATTCTCATGGCCCCAAGATAAGCTGCTAAGTTATTCACCACACGATCTCCGCGCTCCCACAACGGCGTGGACCACTTCAGCGCTCTCCCTGTGAGCAGGGACTGGACGAAGGCTACCTTCGCCTTCTCGGTAGCGTAAAGAGTCGCGGACAGCTCTAAGTAGGTGGTAACCTGGTTTATAAAACCACGGCACTCAGAGCTGTTGCCGCTAAAGCGCTCTGGAAGCGCAAGGCGAGGAGACTTAACGCCCAATAGCACAGCCTGGGTAGCCGCCTGGGTGGCGACTGTCGTCAGAGTAGTCTTATCGGAGGAAGACTGCTCCACTGCTGCCAATCGTGACTCCAACTGCTGCACATAACGCAGCAACTGCTGCTGCTCTTCAGCCATAGCCAGACCTTTGGCGCGACCGTAATGTTACGAGGGGGACCCGGGGAAGCGTGCCAAGATGGGAAATGGACTGCTTCCGCCGGTCAAGGTCCACTGTGCGGTGTAAGGGACCGCCGCTATGGTGGGTGAAGAGTGAGCGGGTTGCTGCTAGCGATCGTCTGGAATGTCACAGACGATCTATGTACACCGATCTGCCCTAACCCGTGAGGGTTGTATGGCACAGATCTCACGGCTTGGTGTACCTGTTGCACGGGGAAGCACAGAGGTGCCCACGCACGTGTGCCAGTGGAAGTCACGAGAATATGGCACGAGGGTAGCACAGAGGTGCCCACGCACGTGTGCTTTCAATAACCAGGTGAATCCAATGGAGACTTGAGGAGCTCACCTGGGACAAGAACACGGCCTGTAGACGGGGGTACTGCCGGAGCAGCAAGGCAGGAACACGGCCTGCAAACGAGGTACTGCCGGAGCAGCAAGGGCCAAGCCCACAAGAGACAGTAATGCCTGAGCAGTGGCGTGGCAGCACGCTGCCAGACATCCAAACATAGAAGGACGGTCGCGCGCCGCCATGATGGCAGGGGGAGCTTTTAAGGAGGTGCAGCTCCACCCGAGGGCGGGCGCGAGGCGGAGATGACGGACTTGACCCAATCAGGGTCCACGACGTCCCAGCCTGGCCAGTCAGGATTCACCACGTCACCAGCCTTGTCATCAAGCCGTGTGACGTCAGTGAGCGAATCAGGACCCACCACGCATTGCACATGCTCACCCTCCTGCCTCTGGGAAATAGAGGCGGGATCCTCGGTCTCACAATGTGGAGAGATAACGGGAATCTCACTGCTTCCCTGAGCAGTAAACCTCTGCACATTGCGCAGCCTCGCAGACCTTCGGGGCCGCTGAGCAGGAGAGTCTGCGGCAGGCCAGGAATGGGAGACCGCTTCACTCCTTGTAACAGGAGAACCACTAGATGTCACCCTTCTGCTGCCTCTCTGAGAAGGTATCTCCTGCACACTGCGCAGTCTGGCAGACCTTCGGCGCTGCTGAGCAGGAGTGCTTGTGGCAGGCAAGGAATGGGAGACTGCCTCAGTCCTTGCCTCAGGAGAGCCACGAGATGTAACAGCGTCCCCTGCTCACCACTCCAGTCCCGGCCTCCTCTTCCTCGACTGCGCCCTCCATGCGTCCAGCTACCCGCTCCCGGCGCTCCTCTGCGACGTGGGACACTCAGCCGGGCACTCCTGCTTCTTCTGCACCGCTCCTGGACTGGCTTCTGGTACACGGGCCTCGCGCATGCGCATTAGGGCGCGCGTGCGGTCATTGACCCTTTCTTAAAGGGCCAGCACCTAGAAACAGGAAATTGCATAGACAGGTACAGGGTATATTAGGATTCTCTTTCCTGGTGGGCGGGGCCTGTTCTACGTGTTTAGTAAGCTAGGAGTTCTGGTCCCCGTATTGCTTTGCTCTGTAATTAACCCTGTCTGTCTCGCAGAGCCTGTCCTGCCACGCCAGCCGCTCCGAACCACGTCCATTCCTGACGGTGACTACAGTGGATGTTCCACCACCTCTGCAGCTCCGCTAGTCTCCAGTCCCTGGCCCCGTTGGGTGACCCGTCTCATCGCTCAGCAGGTTCCGGATCCCGCCTGACCCTTCAACCCGGCCTTGGACCCTGAGCCTCGTCACCCGTACTACCGTCCAGTACTCGTGTGTTCAGCAACATCCACCTTTCCAGCTCCCCTACGGACTGTCTGGTTACCAATAGTGCTTCGGCTGCCGTGCATCAAGACCCTCTGGCGGGGTGACCGGCCTGGCTGCCTCCTCAGGGGAAACCGGTGTACGGTCCAGAGTTTCCACCACCCGGACGTAACAGCTAGAACAGGCCATGGATCCCACCGAAGCACTAGCGGCCTTGCAGCAGGAACTCGTACGACAGCGCGAGACTCAGACCCGCATGCTGTCCTTCATGTCTTCTGTGGATACCCGCCTGAACACGCTACAAGCAACGGCCACGTCCTTGGCATCTCAGGTTTCCACTGCACAATCCACGGCCGCAGCTCCCGTGGCAGCCTCCTCGGAAGCTTCCAAACTTCGTTTGGCCTCACCACCCTGGTACGCCGGAGATCCCAAGACCTGCAGGGGATTCATAAATCAATGCTCCCTCCATTTCAAGCTGCTGCCGCACCTTTTTGCCTCTGACCAAGCCAAGGTCGCGTTCATGATGTCCCATCTAGAGGGAGAGGCACTGGCCTGGATGAACCCCTTGTGGGAGAAGGAGAATCCGGTAACCACCGACATCCAGGAGTTCCTGCAGGCTTTTCGTAGCACCTTTGACGAGCCCGGACGCGCCTCCGCGTCTGCCTCATCCCTCCTCCGGCTACGTCAGGGGACTCTGACGGTGGGCCAATATGCTATCCGCTTCCGCACCTTGGCCTCGGAACTAGGGTGGAACAATGAGGCCCTAACCGCCGCCTTCTGGGAGGGACTCTCGGGTCGTATTAAAGATGAGCTGGCTGGTCGTGATGTGCCTTCCACCCTGGATGCCCTGATTGCTCTAGCGACTCGAGTGGATCTTCGCTTTCAGGAACGATCCAAAGAGGTCTCCCGCGAAAGGCGTCCGATAAGGCACTCCTCCCCACCCCAGAAGTCCATTGCTCCCCAGTTGGCGTCACCTGGCGCGTCTACCTACGAGCCCATGCAGATTGACCGCCTGAGGCAGTCTGAGCAATGCAGAGCAGAACGACTAGGAAAGGGTCTCTGCTTCTACTGCGGTGATGGCACACACCTGCTATGCTCTTGTCCCGAGAAGCCGGGAAACTCCAAAGCCTAGGCTTGGTAGGAGAGGCCACCCTAGGTGCTGGGACTCTCTCAGACTCCATTACCTGGACTATTCAAGTCACTACAGAAGAGACCCGGTTCACGGCAGAGGCGTATCTCGATTCCGGAGCAGCAGGCAACTTCATCCAGCAGGCCTCGGTGGATAAGTACCAGGTACCTGTCCTTCCACTAGAAAAACCGCTGGTAATCGCCTCTGTAGATGGGAGACCCCTCTCTGACACCGTCTCACTGATCTCCAAGCCTGTGGAAGTACGGATCGGTGTTCTGCACACCGAGAAGATCTCCTTCTACATCCTCCCGCGCATGTCTCATCAGATCCTGCTACGACTCCCATGGTTACGGGCACACGAACCGTTGGTCAGCTGAAGTACAGGTGACATTACCCAATGGGGCTCCTCGTGTCACGAGAGATGTCTGAAATCCATCCAGCCCATCCGACGACCTCTGGTTCTAGAGTCTCTACCAGGACTGCCTTCTGCCTACTGGTCCTTCACGGACGTGTTTGTTAAAAAGGAGTCAGAGGTACTACCGCCTCATCGTCCCTACGACTGTGCCATTGATTTACTGCCAGGAACTACGCCTCCTAGAGGAAGGATATACCCCTTGTCCCCTGCTGAAACACGGGCTATGTCTACCTATATCACCGAGAGCCTGGCTAAGGGGTTCATTCGGAGATCTTCGTCCCCTGCCAGAGCAGGATTTTTCTTCGTCAAGAAGAAGGAAGGTGATCTGCGCCCTTGCATTGACTACCGGGGATTAAACCAGATCACCGTAAAAAACAAATACCCTCTGCCACTTATCCCCGAACTATTCGATCGGCTCCGAGGAGCTCGTGTATTCACCAAGTTGGACCTCCGTGGGGCCTATAACCTGGTTCGCATTCGCTCTGGAGACGAATGGAAGACCGCATTCAACACTCGGGATGGGCACTACGAGTATTGTGTCATGCCCTTTGGTCTGTGTAATGCTCCGGCAGTCTTCCAAGAATTGGTGAACGAAGTGTTCAGAGATCTCCTCTATGTCTGTGTCATGGTGTATCTGGACAACATCCTGGTCTTCTCTCCGGACCTACAGACCCACAGAGAGAACGTGCAGCTAGTTCTCCAGAGGCTTAGAGAGAACCGTCTGTATGCCAAGTACGAGAAGTGCGTCTTTGAAAAATCGTCTCTTCCCTTCCTGGGTTATGTAATCTCGGACACTGGACTGCAGATGGACCCAGAGAAACTGTCTGCCATCATCAACTAGGCTCCTCCTTCCGGACTGAAAGCTATCCAACGCTTTCTCAGCTTTGCGAACTATTATCGTCAATTTATCCCGCACTTCTCTGCCTTGACTGCGCCTCTCTCTGCCTTGACTAAGAAAGGAGCTAATCCTAAGGACTGGTCACCGGCGGCCGATGCCACGTTCTGCTCCTTGAAACAAGCGTTTGCTTCTTCCCCGGTTCTCCATCGCCCTGAATTGAACCGACAGTTCACCTTAGAGGTGGATGCCTCCTCCTCTGGAGCTGGGGCAGTCTTGATGCAGAACTCCTCCTCCGGAAAGATGGTCACTTGTGGATTCTTCTCCAAGAGCTTCTCGGCACCCGAACGCAACTACACCATCGGGGATCGGGAGCTACTGGCCGTTAAGCTGGCCTTGGAGGAATGGCGCTACCTCTTGGAGGGAGCAGAACTCATTTCATATAACAAGAAAAAATTCCAGCAACAAGTCCATGGAAAAATCTTCATTAAAAATTCATCTTTTATTTGTCAAACTTGTAAAAACAGTCCATGTTAATAACTGCCCCAACAGAGGACGCGTTTCGAACGACCAAGTTCTTAATCCGTCTCTAATTCTTCTGAGAAAAAAATGGACTCATTAAAAAGGGCTGAAACCCTAACATGGACCTCATTAACCAGTAAAAAAGGTTTGGAAGGAGCAGCAAAGAAATTCTCCTATTAACCCTTCCTATTCAAAGTCCCAAAGAAGACTAAACACAGTCTCCTATAGCACTAGTTCCAATATGTCCAAATTCTAGTTTGTTTTTAATTATTCTTATTTCCATCTAAATTTTTATTCTTATCTTCTTTTATCTTAGTGCTATCACTGTATTTCTCTGTCACTATTTCCCAATCGTAAACAGATTCAAGGGAAAGAGAAAAAAGAAAGAAAAAAACCCCATCCAATAGAATTTATTTCACTAGGGATTTTTTTCTGTAATGTTTTTCATGCATTTTTTCAACGAATTTTTTAACAAACTTTCAATAGAGCCCACTTTTTTCTCAATCAGAAAAAGGACAATGGACAATACTAAACATCACATTCCTGTCCGGTCTTATATTCACAATGATATGAAAACAAAATTATAAAAATTTACAAGAAAATACAAAAAAACAAAAAATCACAAAAAATCAAGATTTTACATTTCACATGTTATCCTTCCCTAATATGCATGTAACACATCATTCCTCCTATTCAAACCCATATTCAAAGTCCCAAAGAAGACTAACCACAGTCTCCTGTAGCACTCGTTCCCATATGTCCAAATTCTGGTTTGTTTTTAATCATTCTTATTTCCATCTAAATTTTTATTCTTATTTTCTTTTATCTTAGTGCTATCACTGTATCTCTCTGTCACTATTTCCCAATCGTAAACAAATTCAAGGGAAAGAGAAAAAAAGAGAGCAAAAAACCCCATCTAATAGAATTTATTTTACTAGGAATTTTTTCTGTAGTGTTTTTCATGAATTTTTTAACAAACTTTCAATAAAGCCCACTTTTTTCTCAATCAGAAAAAGGACAATGGACAATACTAACCATCACATTCCTGTTCGGTCTTATATCCACAATGATATGAAAACAGAATTATAAAAATGTACAAAAAAATACAAAAAAACAAAAAAAAATCACAAAAAAATCAAGATTTTACATTTCACATGTTATCCTTCCCTAATATGCATATAACACATCATTCCTCCTATTCAAACCCATAGGATATCTGGTTCCCATCAGGAAAATCCACTTGATCTCTCTGTGCAACAATAACTTCTTCAAATCACCCCCTCTTTTAGGCAACTTCACCTTTTCTATTGCATTTACTCTCATATCTGTCAAAACTCCTGCATGCACGTCCCGAAAATGTTGGGACACTGCAGACAAACACCTTGTCGTTACATTATTCGTGTCATACACATGCTCCGAAATTCTCCTCCTTAAAGTACGCGATGTACTCCCAATATATTGCAATCGACAATTTATACAGGAGATCAAGTAGACTACATAATCCGTACCACAGTTTATCATAGAATTTATCTCGTAACTTTTACCTTGACTGAACGACGAAAAACTCTTGGTACCTTGCATAAAAACACAAGAACCGCACGATTTATGCCCGCACTTGTAAGATCCTTTTGTCGGAAGCCAGTTCCCCGTGGATTCCTCCACACCACCCACATTAAACCTGTTCAAGTGGTCACTAGGTGACAATAACGCATTCAAAGCCGTATTCTTCTTAGACACAAACTTAACTCCTTCCTTCAAGATTTTAAACAGTGTCTCATCGGTTGTTAATATCGGCAAATACTTTTTGACCACATGTACCACTTCATAATAATTTTTACTGAATTTTGTGGAGAAAACCACTGGCAACTTTGACCTCCCCACTACCTCCTTTTTCTCCCAATACTGCGCCCTACTTTTCAGATTAGTTTTTTCTTTAGCTCTTTCCAAATTATCCCGACGGTATCCTCTGGCTACAAATCTCTCATCAATAATTTTACATTCAAGTTTATAACCCTCCTCGCTCGTACAACATCTTTTTGCTCGTATGTACTCACCTGTTGGGATGTTCTCAATAATGTGCCTCGGGTGACAACTCCCTGCATGAAGCAGAGAATTCCCCGCTGACGGTTTTCGATACAATTTACATTCTATCATTCCCATGTTGGGATTACCATTCATGTTCATATCCAAAAAATGTATCTCTCGATTCTCATGCTGGTGGGTAAAAAATAGGTTATGAGCATTGTTACTAATGTAAAATAAAAAATCCTTCACTCTATCCTTCTCCCCCTTCCATATAATCAATATATCGTCTATATACTGAAGGTATATAGCCATGTCTTGTGAAAAAGGATTAGAATGGTTAAAAATATACTGCTCTTCCCACCAAAACATGAATACCCCTGCCAGAGAGGGTGAAAATTTGGAACCTATGGAACATCCCTGCAGTTGGACATATCGATTATTCAGGAATGAAAAATAATTATTCTTTAATAAGAAATTAGTCACTTCCAATATAAATTCCTGTAAGTCAGACGTGTAGCCAGAATACCGTTCGAGCTGATTTTTCAGAGCCAGAATCGCAAGATAGTGTGGAATCGAAGTATAAAGCGTCTGTACATCACATGTCAGCCAACTATAACCCTTTCTCCATTCTACCTGTGACAATATATTCAACACATGTTTTCCATCTAAAACAAAACTCGGTGAAGCCTTTGCCAGTGCCTGTAGGTGGTCATCAAGCCACTCTGACAAATGCTCTGTCATTGACCCGATACCCGAAATTATAGGTCTAAAACTAGGTGGAAATAAATTCTTGTGTGATTTGGGGAGAGCATGTAGCAGCGATGTTCGTGGACATGAGGGAACAAAGTACTCTTTTTGCTTAGCATTAATCAATCCCAATTGTAAGCCCTCATCAGTCAACTTCTCCAGGGCCACTCTAACTCTCTCCACAGGATCATAATCTATGCTTTTATATGTTTCACTATCCTTAAGCAATTTCAAAATTTCTCTCTCATACAATCCCACGTCCATCACTACTACCGCTCCCCCCTTATCAGAATTTTTTATAATGATATTCGGGTTATTCTGCAATGTTCTTATAGCATCTTTTTCTTTTTTAGAAATATTCTGGGCCATGGCTTTTTTCTGATTATACAAACATGTAAGTTCTTTCTCAACCATATTTTGGAAATCTGTCATTTGATCTGTTCTTGAAACTATTGGATAGAAATCTGGGTTAGGTATCCTCCTTTTTCTAATCATATCATCTTGAGCACTAAGCTTCAAATCATCTGTGGAAAGATCTCTCAGATCCTGGGGAGGTCAAAGTTGCCAGTGGTTTTCTCCACAAAATTCAGTAAAAATTATTATGAAGTGGTACATGTGGTCAAAAAGTATTTGCCGATATTAACAACCGATGAGACACTGTTTAAAATCTTGAAGGAAGGAGTTAAGTTTGTGTCTAAGAAGAATACGGCTTTGAATGCGTTATTGTCACCTAGTGACCACTTGAACAGGTTTAATGTGGGTGGTGTGGAGGAATCCACGGGGAACTGGCTTCCGACAAAAGGATCTTACAAGTGCGGGCATAAATCGTGCGGTTCTTGTGTTTTTATGCAAGGTACCAAGAGTTTTTCGTCGTTCAGTCAAGGTAAAAGTTACGAGATAAATTCTATGATAAACTGTGGTACGGAATATGTAGTCTACTTGATCTCCTGTATAAATTGTCGATTGCAATATATTGGGAGTACATCGCATACTTTAAGGAGGAGAATTTCGGAGCATGTGTATGACACGAATAATGTAACGACAAGGTGTTTGTCTGCAGTGTCCCAACATTTTCGGGACGTGCATGCAGGAGTTTTGACAGATATGAGAGTAAATGCAATAGAAAAGGTGAAGTTGCCTAAAAGAGGGGGTGATTTGAAGAAGTTATTGTTGCACAGAGAGATCAAGTGGATTTTCCTGATGGGAACCAGATATCCTATGGGTTTGAATAGGAGGAATGATGTGTTATATGCATATTAGGGAAGGATAACATGTGAAATGTAAAATCTTGATTTTTTTGTGATTTTTTTTGTTTTTTTGTATTTTTTTGTAAATTTTTATAATTCTGTTTTCATATCATTGTGGATATAAGACCGAACAGGAATGTGATGGTTAGTATTGTCCATTGTCCTTTTTCTGATTGAGAAAAAAGTGGGCTTTATTGAAAGTTTGTTAAAAAATTCATGAAAAACACTACAGAAAAAATTCCTAGTAAAATAAATTCTATTAGATGGGGTTTTTTGCTCTCTTTTTTTCTCTTTCCCTTGAATTTGTTTACGATTGGGAAATAGTGACAGAGAGATACAGTGATAGCACTAAGATAAAAGAAAATAAGAATAAAAATTTAGATGGAAATAAGAATGATTAAAAACAAACCAGAATTTGGACATATGGGAACGAGTGCTACAGGAGACTGTGGTTAGTCTTCTTTGGGACTTTGAATATGGGTTTGAATAGGAGGAATGATGTGTTACATGCATATTAGGGAAGGATAACATGTGAAATGTAAAGTCTTGATTTTTTGTGATTTTTTGTTTTTTTGTATTTTTTTGTAAATTTTTATAATTTTGTTTTCATATCATTGTGAATATAAGACCGGACAGGAATGTGATGTTTAGTATTGTCCATTGTCCTTTTTCTGATTGAGAAAAAAGTGGGCTCTATTGAAAGTTTGTTAAAAAATTTGTTGAAAAAATTCATGAAAAACATTACAGAAAAAAATCCCTAGTGAAATAAATTCTATTAGATGGGGTTTTTTTCTTTCTTTTTTCTCTTTCCCTTGAATCTGTTTACGATTGGGAAATAGTGACAGAGAAATACAGTGATAGCACTAAGATAAAAGAAGATAAGAATAAAAATTTAGATGGAAATAAGAATAATTAAAAACAAACTAGAATTTGGACATATTGGAACTAGTGCTATAGGAGACTGTGTTTAGTCTTCTTTGGGACTTTGAATAGGAAGGGTTAATAGGAGAATTTCTTTGCTGCTCCTTCCAAACCTTTTTTACTGGTTAATGAGGTCCATGTTAGGGTTTCAGCCCTTTTTAATGAGTCCATTTTTTTCTCAGAAGAATTAGAGACGGATTAAGAACTTGGTCGTTCGAAACGCGTCCTCTGTTGGGGCAGTTATTAACATGGACTGTTTTTACAAGTTTGACAAATAAAAGATGAATTTTTAATGAAGATTTTTCCATGGACTTGTTGCTGGAATTTTTTCTTGTTATATGAAATGAGTTCTGCTACCTTCCTTTCCGTGCACTGTCCTGGATAAGCGGTCTCCGGCAGAAAGCAGGTGAGCTGGACAAAGTAAATTTGTTTGTGTCAGGACTCTTGGAGGGAGCAGTATACCCTGTGATCATATACACGGACCACAAGAATCTGGAGTACCTGCGGTCAGCCCAAAGACTGAACCCGCGACAAGCCCGCTGGTCTTTGTTTTTTGCTCGCTTTGATTTCCAGCTCCATTTTCGGCCTGCGGATAAGAACGTGCGGGCAGACGCTTTGTCCAGGTCCTTCGTGCCCGTGGAGTTGGAGGATGAGACGTTCCAGCCCATCATCAACCCCAGTAAAGTCATTCCGGTGACTCCTGTCGCACTAACTCAGATACCCCCTGGGAAAACCTATGTCTCAGATACTGACAGACAGAGAGTCCTGCATTGGGGCCATGCCTCGAAGATCGCCGGCCATGCTGGTCAGAAGAAGACTTGGAGTACGATTGTCCGTCACTACTGGTGGCCGTCCCTCCGTAAAGACGTCGCAACCTTCGTCTCAGCCTGTCCATCCTGTGCCCGAAACAAGACACCCAAGCACCTACCATATGGACGTCTTCTGCCTCTGCCTATTCCTTCCGCTCCGTAGCAACATATTGCAATGGACTTCATTACGGACTAACCCTTATCCTCCGGACACACGGTCATATGGGTTGTGGTGGATCGCTTCTCTAAGATGGCTCACTTCGTTCCCATGGCCGGGCTGCCCTCTGCCCAGGAGCTAGCTGACTCCTTCATACAGCACATATTCCGATTGCATGGCTTCCCCGCACACATTGTGTCCGACAGAGGAACTCGCGCTTCTGGAGGGCTCTCTGCAAACATCTAGGAGTATCCTTGGACTTTTCTTCGGCCTACCATCCTCAGTCGAATGGCCAAGTGAAACGGGTCAATCAGATCCTGACCTCCTTCCTGCGCCACTACGTCAACATCCATCATGACGATTGGTCCATGCTCCTACCTTGGGCTGAATTCTCCCACAACCAACACATCAGCGAGTCCACCTCCAGCTCTCCCTTCCAGGTCGTTTACGGACTTCAGCCTTCTGTCCCGTTGCCAGTATCCTCGGCTTCCGATGTCCCCGCAGCAGATGCTCTGGTTCGGGACTTCTCAACTACATGGAACTTTGTCAAGTCTTCCCTAGAACGTGCTTCTTTGCGGATGAAGAGACATGCGGACAAGAGGCGCCTGGATCCCCCGTGTTTCTCCCCAGGTGATCTGGTCTGGCTTGCATCCAGATATGTCCGATTGAAGTTACCCTCGTACAAGTTGGGTCCTCGTTACATCGGGCCGTTTAAAGTCATCATCAAAATCAATGCAGTCTCCTACAAACTGCAGCTCCCGGCCACGATGCGGATACCCAACTCCTTCCATGTCTCCTTGCTCAAGCTGGTCATCCTTGGTCCCTTCTCCGCTGCTGCCAGTCCTGCTCCTCCTCCTATCGCTGACGATGACATCTATGCGGTAAGGGATATCGTGGCCATGAAGACCGTGAGAGGTCGGCAATACTTCCTGGTGGACTGGGCGGGTTATGGTCCCGAGGATAGATCCTGGGAGCCCCGGGAGAATGTTGGCACTCCTCTGATTCATGCTTTCCTGTCCCGGTTGCGGGGAGGGGGGCGTGGGGGAGGGGGTACTGTCACGCTTCCCGGTCCCCGTGCCCCGCTCTCCGGTCCCCATGGCCCGCTCTCCGCTCCCCGGCGGCGTCCCCTGCTCACCACTCCGGTCCCGGCCTCCTCTTCCTCGCCTGCGCCCTCCATGCGTCCAGCTCCCCGCCCCGGCGCTCCTCTGCGACGTGGGACACTCAGCCGGGCACTCCTGCTTCCTCTGCACCGCTCCCTGGACTGGCTTCTGGTACACGGGCCTCGCGCATGCGCATTAGGGCGCGCGCGTAGTCATTGACCCTTTCTTAAAGGGCCAGCACCTAGAAACAGGAAATTGCATAGACAGGTACAGGGTATATTAGGATTCTCTTTCCTGGTGGGCGGGGCCTGTTCTACGTGTTTAGTAAGCTAGGAGTTCAGGTCCCCGTATTGCTTTGCCCTGTAATTAACCCTGTCTGTCTCGCAGAGCCTGTCCTGCCACTCCAGCCGCTCCGAACCACGTCCATTCCTGACGGTGACTACGGCGGATGTTCCACCACCTCTGCAGCTCCGCCAGTCTCCAGTCCCTGGACCCGTTGGGTGACCCGTCTCATCGCTCAGCAGGTTCCGGATCCCGCCTGACCCTTCAACCCGGCCTTGGACCCTGAGCCTCGTCACCCGGACTACCGTCCAGTACTCGTGTGTTCAGCAACATCCACCTTTCCAGCTCCCCTACGGACTGTCTGGTTACCCATAGTGCTTCGGCTGCCGTGCATCAAGACCCTCTGGCGGGGTGACCGGCCTGGCTGCCTCCTCAGGGGAAACCGGTGTACGGTCCAGAGTTTCCACCACCCGGACGTAACAGCTAGAACAGGCCATGGATCCCGCCGAAGCACTAGCGGCCTTGCAGCAGGAACTCGTGCGACAGCGCGAGACTCAGACCCGCATGCTGTCCTTCATGTCTTCTGTGGATACCCGCCTGAACGCGCTACAAGCAACGGCCACGTCCTTGGCATCTCAGGTTTCCACTGCACAATCCACGGCCGCAGCTCCCGTGGCAGCCTCCTCGGATGCTTCCAAACTTCGTTTGGCCTCATCACCCCGGTACGCCGGAGATCCCAAGACCTGCAGGGGATTCATAAATCAATGCTCCCTCCATTTCAAGCTGCTGCCGCACCTTTTTGCCTCTGACCAAGCCAAGGTCGCGTTCATGATGTCCCATCTAGAGGGAGAGGCACTGGCCTGGATGAACCCCTTGTGGGAGAAGGAGGATCCGGTAACCACCGACATCCAGGAGTTCCTGCAGGCTTTTCGTAGCACCTTTGACGAGCCCGGACGCGCCTCCGCGTCTGCCTCATCCCTCCTCCGGCTACGTCAGGGGACTCTGACGGTGGGCCAATATGCTATCCGCTTCCGCACCTTGGCCTCGGAACTAGGGTGGAACAATGAGGCCCTAACCGCCGCCTTCTGGGAGGGACTCTCGGGTCGTATTAAAGATGAGCTGGCTGGTCGTGACGTGCCTTCCACCCTGGATGCCCTGATTGCTCTAGCGACTCGAGTGGATCTTCGCTTTCAGGAACGATCCAAAGAGGTCTCCCGCGAAAGGCGTCCGATAAGGCACTCCTCCCCACCCCAGAAGTCCATCGCTCCCCAGTTGGCATCACCTGGCGCGTCTACCTACGAGCCCATGCAGATTGACCGTCTGAGGCAGTCTGAGCAACGCAGAGCAGAACGAATAGGAAAGGGTCTCTGCTTCTACTGCGGTGATGGCACACACCTGCTATGCTCTTGTCCCGAGAAGCCGGGAAACTCCAAAGCCTAGGCTTGGTAGGAGAGGCCACCCTAGGTGCTGGGACTCTCTCAGACTCCGTTACCTGGACTATTCAAGTCACTACAGAAGGCAGAGGCGTATCTCGATTCCGGAGCAGCACGCAACTTCATCCAGCAGGCCACGGTGGATAAGTACCAGGTACCTGTCCTTCCACTAGAAAAACCGCTGGTAATCGCCTCTGTAGATGGGAGACCCCTCTCTGACACCGTCTCACTGATCACCAAGCCTGTGGAAGTACGGATCGGTGCTCTGCACACCGAGAAGATCTCCTTCTACGTCCTCCCGCGCATGTCTCATCAGATCCTGCTGGGACTCCCATGGTTACGGGCACACGAACCGTCGGTCAGCTGGAGTACTGTTAGGGCCAGATGGACGGGTAGACCCTGGAGGTGGATCCACTGGGCCGAACTCCCGGATGAGGGAAAGGAGTCCGGTAGCCGGAGCACTGTAGGTAGCAGGACAGTCCGTGCACTGAGAGCAAATGGAGAAGTCCCTGGGACCACGAGGTCACGGATGGTGGTCCGGGTGACGGAGCTCAGGTTCGGAAGCCGTGATGGTGTCAGGCAGGGTCCGGAACCGTTGGAGCGAGATGACGGGTCACTGCAGGGATCCGAGATGGTACGGACTGTCAGGATGGCAGATGGGCAGCGTTCGGGGTTTAAGAAAGGTTCAGTGACCGCGCGCGCGCCCTAATGCGCATGCGCGCGGCCCGGGTGCCAGAAGCCAGGGCAGGAAGCTGAAGGGAGGACGCAGGGGAGCCGGCCAGGAACTGGGAAGCCGTCGGGCGCCGGGAGCGGAGACCAGGGGGCCTGGGAAGTGCGGGCACCGGAGGCTGGAGAGCGGGGAGCGTGGCAGGTGAGCCGGGGAGCGGAGCTGAGGACCCGGGGATCGGAGCAGGGGACCCGGGGAGGGGATCCGAGGACCCGGGGAGCGTGACAGTACCCCCCCCCCCCACGCCCCCCTCCCCGCAACCGGGACAGGAAGGCACGGATCAGAGGAGTGCCCACGTTCTCCCTGGGCTCCCAGGATCTATCCTCAGGACCATACCCTTCCCAGACCACCAGGAAGAACTGTCGACCACGTACGGTCTTCATGGCCACGATATCTCTTACCGCATAGATGTCGTCCTCAGCAATAGGAGGAGGGGCCGGACTGGCGGCAGCGGAGAAGGGACCAAGGACAACCGGCTTGAGCAGAGATACATGAAAGGAGTTGGGTATTCTCATCGTGGCCGGGAGCTGCAGTTTGTAGGAGACCTCATTGATCTTGCCGAGGACTTTAAACGGTCCGATGTAGCGAGGTCCCAGCTTGTAGGATGGTATCTTCAGTCGGATGTATTTGGAAGCAAGCCAGACGAGATCTCCCGGAGAGAAACACGGAGGATCCAGACGTCTCTTGTCCGCATGTCTCTTCATCCGCAGGGAGGCACGTGCAAGGGAGGCCTTAACAGAGTCCCAA
This sequence comes from Anomaloglossus baeobatrachus, assembly GCF_048569485.1. Lineage (NCBI taxonomy): Eukaryota > Metazoa > Chordata > Amphibia > Anura > Aromobatidae > Anomaloglossus > Anomaloglossus baeobatrachus. Next base: position 108,328,365 of record NC_134363.1, on the reverse strand, counting down.
ATGGATGTAAAGTCACGGAGTACTGCATCAGCAGCAGGGATGTCCGAGGAAGAGGATACAGGCAATGGGACAGACGGCTGAAGTCCGTAGACGACATGGAAGGGAGAACTGGAGGAGGACTCACTGACGTGGTGATTATGGGAGAATTCAGCCCAAGGAAGAAGCGTGGACCAATCGTCATGATGAGCGTTCACGTAGTGACGCAAGAAAGAGGTCAATATCTGATTGATCCGTTCCACTTGGCCATTCGACTGAGGATGGTAGGCTGAGGAGAAGTCCAGAGTCACTCCCAGATGTTTACAGAGAGCCCTCCAGAAGCGGGAGGTGAACTGGGTTCCTCTGTCGGACACTATGTGTGATGGAAAGCCATGCAAGCGGAAGATGTGCTGTATATAGGCGTCCGCGAGTTCCTGAGCAGAGGGTAGTCCAGCCATAGGAACGAAATGGGCCATTTTAGAGAACCGATCCACCACGACCCATATGACTGTGTGTCCGGAGGATAATGGCAAGTCCGTAATAAAGTCCATCGCTATGTGTTGCCAGGGTACTGAGGGTATGGGCAGAGGCAGAAGACGGCCATATGGCAGGTGTTTGGGTGTCTTGTTCCTGGCACAGGAGGAGCAGGCAGAGACAAAAGAGGCGACGTCCGTGCGCAGGGATGGCCACCAGTAATGACGTACAATAGCGCTCCATGTTTTCTTCTGACCTGCATGACCGGCTGTTTTCGAGGCATGGCCCCAGTGTAACACTTTTTGCCTGTCAGCCTCAGAGACATAAGTCTTCCCAGGCGGTATCTGGGCCAGGGTGACAGGAGCCACCGGAATAATCTTACTTGGACAGATGATGGGTTGAGATGTCTCTTCCTCCTTTTCCAGGGGCACGAAAGACCTAGACAAGGCATCAGCGCGTACATTCTTGTTCGCGGGTCGGAAATGAAGCTGGAAGTCGAACCGGGCAAAGAACAAGGACCACCTGGCTTGCCGTGGGTTCAGTCGCTGAGCAGTCCGCAGGTATTCCAGGTTTTTGTGGTCCGTGTAAACAATGACAGGGTACACTGCTCCTTCCAGAAGATAGCGCCATTCCTCCAGAGCCAGTTTGACCGCTAATAGCTCTCGGTCACCGATGGTGTAATTGCGTTCAGGCGCGGAGAAGCTCTTGGAGAAGAAACCGCACGTCACCATCTTCCCGGAGGAGGACTTCTGCATGAGCACTGCTCCGGCTCCCGAGGAGGAGGCATCCACCTCCAAGGTGAACTGGCGGTTTAACTCTGGACGGTGGAGTACAGGAGAGGAGGCAAAGGCTCGCTTTAGAGCGCCAAACGCGGCGTCGGCCGCAGGTGACCAGTCCTTTGGATTAGCCCCCTTCTTGGTCAAGGCGGAGAGAGGAGCAGTCAGAGCCGAGAAGTGAGGAATGAACTGGCGGTAATAGTTAGCGAATCCCAGAAAACGTTGGATTGCCTTCAGTCCAGAAGGAGGAGGCCAGTTGAGAATGGAGGAGACCTTCTTGGGATCCATCTGCAGTCCGGTATCGGTGATGAGGTACCCCAGGAAGGGGAGAGAAGACTGTTCGAAGACACACTTCTCGTACTTGGCGTACAGACGATTCTCTCTCAGTCGTTGTAGAACCAGTTGCACGTTCTCTCGGTGGGTCTGGAGGTCCGGAGAGAAGACAAGGATGTCATCCAGATATACCACCACACAGACGTAGAGAAGGTCCCGAAACACATCGTTCACTAATTCTTGGAAGACTGCTGGTGCGTTGCACAGGCCGAAGGGCATCACGCAGTATTCATAGTGCCCATCGCGAGTGTTGAACGCGGTCTTCCATTCATCCCCTGAGCGGATACGGACCAGGTTGTAGGCACCCCGAAGATCCAACTTGGTGAACACACGAGCTCCTCTGAGCCGATCAAACAATTCGGGGATGAACGGCAGGGGGTACTTGTTTTTCACGGTGATTAGGTTCAATCCCCGGTAGTCTATACATGGGCGTAGGTCGCCCTCTTTCTTCTTTACGAAGAAGAAGCCTGCTCCAGCAGGAGAGGAGGATCTCCGGATGAATCCCTTAGCCAGGCTCTCTGTGATGTACGTAGACATAGCCCTTGTTTCGGCTGGAGATAGTGGATATATCCGTCCTCGAGGTGGTGTAGTTCCCGGGAGCAGGTCAATGGCACAATCGTAAGGACGATGTGGCGGGAGTACTTCAGACTCCTTCTTATCAAAGACGTCCACGAAGGACCAATAGGCTGAGGGCAGTCCCGGTAGGGACTCGGGAACCGGAGGTCGCCGGATGGGTTGTATGGTCTTCAGACATCTCTCATGGCAAGAAGACCCCCATCGAGTGATATCGCCAGTGCCCCAGCTGACTGAAGGCTCGTGTGTCCGCAACCAGGGAAGTCCCAGCAGGATTTGATGTGACATGTGTGGGAGGACGTAGAGAGCGATGTTCTCGGTGTGCAGAGCACCGATACGCAGTTCAAGCGGCTTGGTGATCCAGGAGATGGTGTCAGAGAGGGGTCTCCCATCCACAGAGGCAATCACTAGGGGCCTGTCGAGTGGAGTAACAGGCACCTGGTACTTGTCCACCGTGGCCTGCTGGATGAAATTGCCTGCTGCCCCAGAATCGAGGTACGCCTCAGCCGTAAACCGCGTCTCTCCCGTTGTCACTTGCACAGTCCATGTAACCGGGTCTGAGAGAGTCCCAGCACCTAGGGTGGCCTCTCCTACCAACCCTAGGCTTTGGAGTTTCCCGGCCTCTCTGGACAGGCGCGTAGCAGGTGTGTGCCCTCTCCGCAGTAAAAGCAGAGACCCTTGGCGAGCCGCTCTGCTCGACGTTATTCCGACTGTCGCACACGGTCGATCTGCATGGGCTCATGGACGGAGACACCAGAGGCCGTTGACTGGAGTACGGTGGGCTTCGGTGGAGGAGAGGAATGCCTTACCGGACGTCTCTCACGGGACGCTCTTTGGACCGCTCCTGAAAGCGTATGTCCACTCGAGTCGCTAGGGTAATCAGGGCGTCCAGAGTGGACGGTACATCACGTCCAGCCAGCTCATCTTTGATTCGACCTGATAGTCCTTCCCAGAAGGCGGCGGTTAGGGCCTCGTTATTCCACCCGAGTTCTGAAGCCAAGGTGCGGAAACGGATGGCGTATTGACCCACCGTCAGTGTTCCCTGACGTAACCGGAGAAGTGATGACGCAGACGCGGAGGCGTGTCCGGGTTCGTCAAAAGTGCTGCGAAAGGCCTGCAGGAACTCCTGGAGGGTCTTGGTCATAGGTTCCTCCTTCTCCCACAAGGGGTTCATCCACGCCAGTGCCTCGCCCTCTAGGTGAGACATGATGAAGGCGACCTTGGCTTGGTCGGAGGCAAACAGATGTGGCAGCTGCGTGAAATGGAGGGAGCATTGGTTTATAAACCCCCTGCAGGTCTTGGGATCTCCGGCGTACCGGGGTGGTGAGGCCAAACGCAGTCTGGAAGCATCCGAAGAGGCGGCCACGGGAGCGGGGGTCGTGGCTTGACTAGTGGAGGCTCGGGATGTCGAAGACGTGACTGCCGCTTGTAGCGTGGTCAGGCGGGTGTCCACGGAAGTCATAAAGTTCAGCATGCGGGTCTGGACTTCACGCTGGCGTTGGAGTTCCTCATGCAAGGCCGCTAGTGCTTCGGCGGGATCCATGGCCTGTTCTTACTGTTAGGGCCAGATGGACGGGTAGACCCTGGAGGTGGATCCACTGGGCCGAACTCCCGGATGAGGGAAAGGAGTCCGGTAGCCGGAGCACTGTAGGTAGCAGGACAGTCCGTGCACTGAGAGCAAATGGAGAAGTCCCTGGGACCACGAGGTCACGGATGGTGGTCCGGGTGACGGAGCTCAGGTTCGGAAGCCGTGATGGTGTCAGGCAGGGTCCGGAACCGTTGGAGCGAGATGACGGGTCACCGCAGGGATCCGAGATGGTACGGACTGTCAGGATGGCAGATGGGCAGCGTTCGGGGTTCGAGACACAGCAGGACCGGATGGCGATGCAGGATCGGCTCTAGAAGACAGAGAGGTAAGTATCTCATAGAACACAAGGAGACCTGACTCCTAGCTTGGGAAAACACGAAGAACAGGCCCCGCTCCCTTGGACATTAACCCCCTATATACCCTGTACCTGAGTGCATCATTTCCTGTTAATTGACACTGGCCCTTTAAGAAAGGTTCAGTGACCGCGCGCGCGCCCTAATGCGCATGCGTGCGGCCCGGGTGCCAGAAGCCAGGGCAGGAAGCTGAAGGGAGGACGCAGGGGAGCCGGCCAGGAACTGGGAAGCCGTCGGGCGCCGGGAGCGGAGACCAGGGGGCCTGGGAAGTGCGGGCACCGGAGGCTGGAGAGCGGGGAGCGTGGCAGGTGAGCCGGGGAGCGGAGCTGAGGACCCGGGGATCGGAGCAGGGGACCCGGGGAGGGGATCCGAGGACCCGGGGAGCGTGACAAGTACAGGTGACATTACCCGATGGGGCTCCTCGTGTCACGAGAGATGTCTGAAATCCATCCAGCCCATCCAACGACCTCCAGTTCCAGAGTCTCTACCAGGACTGCCTTCTGTCTACTGGTCCTTCACGGACATGTTTGATAAAAAGGAGTCAGAGGTACTACCGCCTCATCGTCCCTACGACTGTGCCATTGATTTACTGCCAGGAACTACGCCTCCTAGAGGAAGGATATACCCCTTGTCCCCGGCTGAAACACGGGCTATGTCTACCTATATCACCGAGAGCCTGGCTAAGGGGTTCATTCGGAGATCTTCGTCCCCTGCCGGAGCAGGATTTTTCTTCGTCAAGAAGAAGGAAGGTGATCTGCGCCCTTGCATTGACTACCGGGGATTAAACCAGATCACCGTAAAAAACAAATACCCTCTGCCACTTATCCCCGAACTATTCGATCGGCTCCGAGGAGCTCGTGTATTCACCAAGTTGGACCTCCGTGGGGCCTATAACCTGGTTCGCATTCGCTCTGGAGACGAATGGAAGACCGCATTCAACACTCGGGATGGGCACTACGAGTATTGTGTCATGCCCTTTGGTCTGTGTAATGCTCCGGCAGTCTTCCAAGAATTGGTGAACGAAGTGTTCAGAGATCTCCTCTATGTCTGTGTCGTGGTGTATCTGGACAACATCCTGGTCTTTTCTCCGGACCTACAGACCCACAGAGAGAACGTGCAGCTAGTTCTCCAGAGGCTTAGAGAGAACCGTCTGTACGCCAAGTACGAGAAGTGCGTCTTTGAAAAATCGTCTCTTCCCTTCCTGGGTTATGTAATCTCAGACACTGGCCTGCAGATGGACCCAGAGAAACTGTCTGCCATCATCAACTGGACTCCTCCTTCCGGACTGAAGGCTATCCAACGCTTTCTCGGCTTTGCGAACTATTATCGTCAATTTATCCCGCACTTCTCTGCCTTGACTGCGCCTCTCTCTGCCTTGACTAAGAAAGGAGCTAATCCTAAGGACTGGCCACCGGCGGCCGATGCCACGTTCTGCTCCTTGAAACAGGCGTTTGCTTCTTCCCCGGTTCTCCATCGCCCTGAATTGAACCGACAGTTCACCTTAGAGGTGGATGCCTCCTCCTCTGGAGCCGGGGCAGTCTTGATGCAGAACTCCTCCTCCGGAAAGATGGTCACTTGTGGATTCTTCTCCAAGAGCTTCTCGGCACCCGAACGCAACTACACCATCGGGGATCGGGAGCTACTGGCCGTTAAGCTGGTCTTGGAGGAATGGCGCTACCTCTTGGAGGGAGAAGTATACCCTGTGATCATATACACGGACCACAAGAATCTGGAGTACCTGCGGTCAGCCCAAAGACTGAACCCGCGACAAGCCCGCTGGTCTTTGTTTTTTGCTCGCTTTGATTTCCAGCTCCATTTTCGGCCTGCGGATAAGAACGTGCGGGCAGACGCTTTGTTTAGGTCCTTCGTGCCCGTGGAGTTGGAGGAGGAGACGTTCCAGCCCATCATCAACCCCAGTAAAGTCATTCCGGTGACTCCTGTCGCTCTAACTCAGATACCCCCTGGGAAAACCTATGTCTCAGATACTGAGAGACAGAGAGTCCTGCATTGGGGCCATGCCTCGAAGATCGCCGGCCATGCTGGTCAGAAGAAGACTTGGAGTACGATTGTCCGTCACTACTGGTGGCCGTCCCTCCGTAAAGACGTCGCAACCTTCGTCTCAGCCTGTCCATCCTGTGCCCGAAACTAGACACCCAAGTACCTACCATATGGACGTCTTCTGCCTCTGCCTATTCCTTCCGCTCCGTGGCAACATATTGCAATGGACTTCATTACGGACTAACCCTTATCCTCCGGACACACGGTCATATGGGTTGTGGTGGATCGCTTCTCTAAGATGGCTCACTTCGTTCCCATGGCCGGGCTGCCCTCTGCCCAGGAGCTAGCTGACTCCTTCATACAGCACATATTCCGATTGCATGGCTTCCCCACACACATTGTGTCCGACAGAGGAACTCAGTTTACCCCGCGCTTCTGGAGGGCTCTCTGCAAACATCTAGGAGTATCCTTGGACTTTTCTTCGGCCTACCATCCTCAGTCGAATGGCCAAGTGGAATGGGTCAATTAGATCCTGACCTCCTTCCTGCGCCACTACGTCAACATCCATCATGACGATTGGTCCATGCTCCTACCTTGGGCTGAATTCTCCCACAACCAACACATCAGCGAGTCCACCTCCAGCTCTCCCTTCCAGGTCGTTTACGGACTTCAGCCTTCTGTCCCGTTGCCAGTATCCTCGGCTTCCGATGTCCCCGCAGCAGATGCTCTGGTTCGGGACTTCTCAACTATATGGAACTTTGTCAAGTCTTCCCTAGAACGTGCTTCTTTGCGGATGAAGAGACATGCGGACAAGAGGCGCCTGGATCCCCCGTGTTTCTCCCCAGTTGATCTGGTCTGGCTTGCATCCAGATATGTCCGATTGAAGTTACCCTCGTACAAGTTGGGTCCTCGTTACATCGGGCCGTTTAAAGTCATCAGCAAGATCAATGCAGTCTCCTACAAACTGCAGCTCCCGGCCACGATGCGGATACCCAACTCCTTCCATGTCTCCTTGCTCAAGCCGGTCGTCCTTGGTCCCTTCTCCGCTGCTGCCAGTCCTGCTCCTCCTCCTATCGCTGACGATGACATCTATGCGGTAAGGGATATCGTGGCCATGAAGACCGTGCGAGGTCGGCAATACTTCCTGGTGGACTGGGCAGGTTATGGTCCCGAGGATAGGTCCTGGGAGCCCCGGGAGAATGTTGGCACTCCTCTGATTCGTGCTTTCCTGTCCCGGTTGCGGGGAGGGGGGGCGTGGGGGAGGGGGTACTGTCACGCTTCCCGGTCCCCGTGCCCCGCTCTCCGGTCCCCATGGCCCGCTCCCCGCTCCCCGGCGGCGTCCCCTGCTCACCACTCCGGTCCCGGCCTCCTCTTCCTCGCCTGCGCCCTCCATGCGTCCAGCTCCCCGCTCCCGGCGCTCCTCTGCGAAGTGGGACACTCAGCCGGGCACTCCTGCTTCCTCTGCACCGCTCCCTGGACTGGCTTCTGGTACACGGGCCTCGCGCATGCGCATTAGGGCGCGCGCGCGGTCATTGACCCTTCCTTAAAGGGCCAGCACCTAGAAACAGGAAATTGCATAGACAGGTACAGGGTATATTAGGATTCTCTTTCCTGGTGGGCGGGGCCTGTTCTACGTGTTTAGTAAGCTAGGAGTTCAGGTCCCCGTATTGCTTTGCCCTGTAATTAACCCTGTCTGTCTCGCAGAGCCTGTCCTGCCACGCCAGCCGCTCCGAACCACGTCCATTCCTGACGGTGACTACGGCGGATGTTCCACCACCCCTGCAGCTCCGCCAGTCTCCAGTCCCTGGCCCCGTTGGGTGACCCGTCTCATCGCTCAGCAGGTTCCGGATCCCGCCTGACCCTTCAACCCGGCCTTGGACCCTGAGCCTCGTCACCTGAACTACCGTCCAGTACTCGTGTGTTCAGCAACATCCACCTTTCCAGCTCCCCTACGGACTGTCTGGTTACCAATAGTGCTTCGGCTGCCGTGCATCAAGACCCTCTGGCGGGGTGACCGGCCTGGCTGCCTCCTCAGGGGAAACCGGTGTACGGTCCAGAGTTTCCACCACCCGGACGTAACAGCTAGAACAGGACATGGATCCCGCCGAAGCACTAGCGGCCTTGCAGCAGGAGCCCGTACGACAGCGCGAGACTCAGACCCGCATGCTGTCCTTCATGTCTTCTGTGGATACCCGCCTGAACACGCTACAAGCAACAGCCACGTCCTTGGCATCTCAGGTTTCCACTGCACAATCCACGGCCGCAGCTCCCGTGGCAGACTCCTCGGATGCTTCTAAACTTCGTTTGGCCTCACCACCCCGGTACGCCGGAGATCCCAAGACCTGCAGGGGATTCATAAATCAATGCTCCCTCCATTTCAAGCTGCTGCCGCACCTTTTTGCCTCTGACCAAGCCAAGGTCGCGTTCATGATGTCCCATCTAGAGGGAGAGGCACTGGCCTGGATGAACCCCTTGTGGGAGAAGGAGGATCCGGTAACCACCGACATCCAGGAGTTCCTGCAGGCTTTTCGTAGCACCTTTGACGAGCCCGGACGCGCCTCCGCGTCTGCCTCATCCCTCCTCCGGCTACGTCAGGGGACTCTGACGGTGGGCCAATATGCTATCCGCTTCCGCACCTTGGCCTCGGAACTAGGGTGGTACAATGAGGCCCTTACCGCCGTCTTCTGGGAGGGAAGCTCGGGTCGTATTAAAGATGAGATGGCTGGTCGTGACGTGCCTTCCACCCTGGATGCCCTGATTGCTCTAGCGACTCGAGTGGATCTTCGATTTCAGGAACGATCCAAAGAGGTCTCCCGCGAAAGGCGTCCGATAAGGCACTCCTCCCCACCCCAGAAGTCCATTGCTCCCCAGTTGGCGTCACCTGGCGCGTCTACCTACGAGCCCATGCAGATTGACCGTCTGAGGCAGTCTGAGCAACGCAGAGCAGAACGACTAGGAAAGGGTCTCTGCTTCTACTGCGGTGATGGCACACACCTGCTATGCTCTTGTCCCGAGAAGCCGGGAAACTCCAAAGCCTAGGCTTGGTAGGAGAGGCCACCCTAGGTGCTGGGACTCTCTCAGACTCCGTTACCTGGACTATTCAAGTCACTACAGAAGAGACCCGGTTCACGGCAGAGGCGTATCTCGATTCAAGAGCAGCAGGCAACTTCATCCAGCAGGCCACGGTGGATAAGTACCAGGTACCTGTCCTTCCACTAGAAAAACCGCTGGTAATCGCCTCTGTAGATGGGAGACCCCTCTCTGACACCGTCTCACTGATCACCAAGCCTGTGGAAGTACGGATCGGTGCTCTGCACACCGAGAAGATCTCCTTCTACGTCCTCCCGCGCATGTCTCATCAGATCCTGCTGGGACTCCCATGGTTACGGGCACACGAACCGTCGGTCAGCTGGAGTACAGGTGACATTACCCGATGGGGCTCCTCGTGTCACGAGAGATGTCTGAAATCCATCCAGCTCATCCGACGACCTCCGGTTCCAGAGTCTCTACCAGGACTGCCTTCTGCCTACTGGTCCTTCACTGACGTGTTTGATAAAAAGGAGTCAGAGGTACTACCGCCTCATCGTCCCTACGACTGTGCCATTGATTTACTGCCAGGAACTACGCCTCCTAGAGGAAGGATATACCCCTTGTCCCCTGCTGAAACACGGGCTATGTCTACCTATATCACCGAGAGCCTGGCTAAGGGGTTCATTCGGAGATCTTCGTCCGCTGCCGGAGCAGGATTTTTCTTCGTCAAGAAGAAGGAAGGTGATCTGCGCCCTTGCATTGACTACCGGGGATTAAACCAGATCACCGTAAAAAACAAATACCCTCTGCCACTTATCCCCGAACTATTCGATTGGCTCCGAGGAGCTCGTGTATTCACCAAGTTGGACCTCCGTGGGGCCTATAACCTGGTTCGCATTCGCTCTGGAGACGAATGGAAGACCGCATTCAACACTCGGGATGGGCACTACGAGTATTGTGTCATGCCCTTTGGTCTGTGTAATGCTCCGGCAGTCTTCCAAGAATTGGTGAACGAAGTGTTCAGAGATCTCCTCTATGTCTGTGTCGTGGTGTATCTGGACAACATCCTGGTCTTCTCTCCGGACCTACAGACCCACAGAGAGAACGTGCAGCTAGTTCTCCAGAGGCTTAGAGAGAACCGTCTGTACGCCAAGTACGAGAAGTGCGTCTTTGAAAAATCGTCTCTTCCCTTCCTGGGTTATGTAATCTCGGACACTGGCCTGCAGATGGACCCAGAGAAACTGTCTGCCATCATCAACTGGCCTCCTCCTTCCGGACTGAAGGCTATCCAACGCTTTCTCGGCTTTGCGAACTATTATCGTCAATTTATCCCGCACTTCTCTGCCTTGACTGCGCCTCTCTCTGCCTTGACTAAGAAAGGAGCTAATCCTAAGGACTGGCCACCGGCGGCCGATGCCACGTTCTGCTCCTTGAAACAGGCGTTTGCTTCTTCCCCGGTTCTCCATCGCCCTGAATTGAACCGACAGTTCACCTTAGAGGTGGATGCCTCCTCCTCTGGAGCCGGGGCAGTCTTGATGCAGAACTCCTCCTCCGGAAAGATGGTCACTTGTGGATTCTTCTCCAAGAGCTTCTCGGCACCCGAGCGCAACTACACCATCGGGGATCGGGAGTTACTGGCCGTTAAGCTGGCCTTGGAGGAATGGCGCTACCTCTTGGAGGGAGAAGTATACCCTGTGATCATATACACGGACCACAAGAATCTGGAGTACCTGCGGTCAGCCCAAAGACTGAACCCGCGACAAGCCCGCTGGTCTTTGTTTTTTGCTCGCTTTGATTTCCAGCTCCATTTTCGGCCTGCGGATAAGAACGTGCGGGCAGACGCTTTGTTTAGGTCCTTCGTGCCCGTGGAGTTGGAGGAGGAGACGTTCCAGCCCATCATCAACCCCAGTAAAGTCATTCCGGTGACTCCTGTCGCTCTAACTCAGATACCCCCTGGGAAAACCTATGTCTCAGATACTGAGAGACAGAGAGTCCTGCATTGGGGCCATGCCTCGAAGATCGCCGGCCATGCTGGTCAGAAGAAGACTTGGAGTACGATTGTCCGTCACTACTGGTGGCCGTCCCTCCGTAAAGACGTCGCAACCTTCGTCTCAGCCTGTCCATCCTGTTCCCGAAACAAGACACCCAAGCACCTACCATATGGACGTCTTCTCCCTCTGCCTATTCCTTCCGCTCCGTGGCAACATATTGCAATGGACTTCATTACGGACTAACCCTTATCCTCCGGACACACGGTCATATGGGTTGTGGTGGATCGCTTCTCTAAGATGGCTCACTTCGTTCCCATGGCCGGGCTGCCCTCTGCCCAGGAGCTAGCTGACTCCTTCATACAGCACATATTCCGATTGCATGGCTTCCCCACACACATTGTGTCCGACAGAGGAACTCAGTTTACCTCGCGCTTCTGGAGGGCTCTCTGCAAACATCTAGGAGTATCCTTGGACTTTTCTTCGGCCTACCATCCTCAGTCGAATGGCCAAGTGGAACGGGTCAATCAGATCCTGACCTCCTTCCTGCGCCACTACGTCAACATCCATCATGACGATTGGTCCATGCTCCTACCTTGGGCTGAATTCTCCCACAACCAACACATCAGCGAGTCCACCTCCAGCTCTCCCTTCCAGGTCGTTTACGGACTTCAGCCTTCTGTCCCGTTGCCAGTATCCTCGGCTTCCGATGTCCCCGCAGCAGATGATCTGGTTCGGGACTTCTCAACTATATGGAACTTTGTCAAGTCTTCCCTAGAACGTGCTTCTTTGCGGATGAAGAGACATGCGGACAAGAGGCGCCTGGATCCCCCGTGTTTCTCCCCAGGTGATCTGGTCTGGCTTGCATCCAGATATGTCCGATTGAAGTTACCCTCGTACAAGTTGGGTCCTCGTTACATCGGGCCGTTTAAAGTCATCAGCAAAATCAATGCAGTCTCCTACAAACTGCAGCTCCCGGCCACGATGCGGATACCCAACTCCTTCCATGTCTCCTTGCTCAAGCCGGTCGTCCTTGGTCCCTTCTCCGCTGCTGCCAGTCCTGCTCCTCCTCCTATCGCTGACGATGACATCTATGCGGTAAGGGATATCGTGGCCATGAAGACCGTGCGAGGTCGGCAATACTTCCTGGTGGACTGGGCGGGTTATGGTCCCAAGGATAGGTCCTGGGAGCCCCGGGAGAATGTTGGCACTCCTCTGATTCGTGCTTTCCTGTCCCGGTTGCGGGGAGGGGGGCGTGGGGGAGGGGGTACTGTCACGCTTGCCGTTCCCCGTGCCCCGCTCTCCGGTCCCCATGGCTCGCTCTCCGCTCCCCGGCGGCGTCCCCTGCTCACCACTCCGTTCCCGGCCTCCTCTTCCTCGCCTGCGCCCTCCATGCGTCCAGCTCCCCGCTCCCGGCGCTCCTCTGCGACGTGGGACACTCAGCCGGGCACTCCTGCTTCCTCTGCACCGCTCCCTGGACTGGCTTCTGGTACACGGGCCTCGCGCATGCGCATTAGGGCGCGCGCGCGGTCATTGACCCTTTCTTAAAGGGCCAGCACCTAGAAACAGGAAATTGCATAGACAGGTACAGGGTATATTAGGATTCTCTTTCCTGGTGGGCGGGGCCTGTTCTACGTGTTTAGTAAGCTAGGAGTTCAGGTCCCCGTATTGCTTTGCCCTGTAATTAACCCTGTCTGTCTCGCAGAGCCTGTCCTGCCACTCCAGCCTCTCCGAACCACGTCCATTCCTGACGGTGACTACGGCGGATGTTCCCCCACCTCTGCAGATCCGCCAGTCTCCAGTCCCTGGCCCCGTTGGGTGACCCGTCTCATCGCTCAGCAGGTTCCGGATCCCGCCTGACCCTTCAACCCGGCCTTGGACCCTGAGCCTCGTCACCCGGACTACCGTCCAGTACTCGTGTGTTCAGCAACATCCACCTTTCCAGCTCCCCTACGGACTGTCTGGTTACCAATAGTGCTTCGGCTGCCGTGCATCAAGACCCTCTGGCGGTGTGACCGGCCTGGCTGCCTCCTCAGGGGAAACCGGTGTACGGTCCAGAGTTTCCACCACCCGGACGTAACAGCTAGAACAGGACATGGATCCCGCCGAAGCACTAGCGGCCTTGCAGCAAGAACTCGTGCGACAGCGCGAGACTCAGACCCGCATGCTGTCCTTCATGTCTTCTGTGGATACCCGCCTGAACACGCTACAAGCAACGGCCACGTCCTTTGCATCTCAGGTTTCCACTGCACAATCCACGGCCGCAGCTCCCGTGGCAGCCTCCTCGGATGCTTCCAAACTTCGTATGGCCTCACCAACCCGGTACGCCGGAGATCCCAAGACCTGCAGGTATTCATAAATCAATGCTCCCTCCATTTCAAGCTGCTGCCGCACCTTTTTGCCTCTGACCAAGCCAAGGTCGCGTTCATGATGTCCCATCTAGAGGGAGAGGCACTGGCCTGGATGAACCCCTTGTGGGAGAAGGAGGATCCGGTAACCACCGACATCCAGGAGTTCCTGCAGGCTTTTCGTAGAACCTTTGACGAGCCCGGACGCGCCTCCGCGTCTGCCTCATCCCTCCTCCGGCTACGTCAGGGGACTCTGACGGTGGGCCAATATGCTATCCGCTTCCACACCTTGGCCTCGGAACTAGGGTGGAACAATGAGGCCCTAACCGCCGCCTTCTGGGAGGGACTCTCGGGTCGTATTAAAGATGAGCTGGCTGGTCGTGACGTGCCTTCCACCCTGGATTCCCTGATCGCTCTAGCGACTCGAGTGGATCTTCGCTTTCAGGAACGATCCAAAGAGGTCTCCCGCGAAAGGCGTCCGATAAGGCACTCCTCCCCACCCCAGAAGTCCATCGCTCCCCAGTTGGCGTCACCTGGCGCGTCTACCTACGAGCCCATGCAGATTGACCGTCTGAGGCAGTCTGAGCAACGCAGAGCAGAACGACACTACAGAAGAGACCCGGTTCACGGCAGAGGCGTATCTCGATTCCAGAGCAGCAGGCAACTTCATCCAGCAAGCCACGGTGGATAAGTACCAGGTACCTGTCCTTCCACTAGAAAAACCGCTGGTAATCGCCTCTGTAGATGGGAGACCCCTCTCTGACACCGTCTCACTGATCACCAAGCCTGTGGAAGTACGGATCGGTGCTCTGCACACCGAGAAGATCTCCTTCTACGTCCTCCCGCGCATGTCTCATCAGATCCTGCTGGGACTCCCATGGTTACGGGCACACGAACCGTCGGTCAGCTGGAGTACAGGTGACATTACCCGATGGGGCTCCTCGTGTCACGAGAGATGTCTGAAATCCATCCAGCCCATCCAACGACCTCCAGTTCCAGAGTCTCTACCAGGACTGCCTTCTGTCTACTGGTCCTTCACGGACGTGTTTGATAAAAAGGAGTCAGAGGTACTACCGCCTCATCATCCCTACGACTGTGCCATTGATTTACTGCCAGGAACTACGCCTCCTAGAGGAAGGATATACCCCTTGTCCCCTGCTGAAACACGGGCTATGTCTACCTATATCACCGAGAGCCTGGCTAAGGGGTTCATTCGGAGATCTTCGTCCGCTGCCGGAGCAGGATTTTTCTTCGTCAAGAAGAAGGAAGGTGATCTGCGCCCTTGCATTGACTACCGGGGATTAAACCAGATCACCGTAAAAAACAAATACCCTCTGCCACTTATCCCCGAACTATTCGATCGGCTCCGAGGAGCTCGTGTATTCACCAAGTTGGACCTCCGTGGGGCCTATAACCTGGTTCGCATTCGCTCTGGAGACGAATGGAAGACCGCATTCAACACTCGGGATGGTCACTACGAGTATTGTGTCATGCCCTTTGGTCTGTGTAATGCTCCGGCAGTCTTCCAAGAATTGGTGAACGAAGTGTTCAGAGATCTCCTCTATGTCTGTGTCGTGGTGTATCTGGACAACATCCTGGTCTTCTCTCCGGACCTACAGACCCACAGAGAGAACGTGCAGCTAGTTCTCCAGAGGCTTAGAGAGAACCGTCTGTACGCCAAGTACGAGAAGTGCGTCTTTGAAAAATCGTCTCTTCCCTTCCTGGGTTATGTAATCTCGGACACTGGCCTGCAGATGGACCCAGAGAAACTGTCTGCCATCATCAACTGGCCTCCTCCTTCCGGACTGAAGGCTATCCAACGCTTTCTCGGCTTTGCAAACTATTATCGTCAATTTATCCCGCACTTCTCTGCCTTGACTGCGCCTCTCTCTGCCTTGACTAAGAAAGGAGCTAATCCTAAGGACTGGCCACCGGCGGCCGATGCCACGTTCTGCTCTTTGAAACAGGCGTTTGCTTCTTCCCCGGTTCTCCATTGCCCTGAATTGAACCGACAGTTCACCTTAGAGGTGGATGCCTCCTCCTCTGGAGCCGGGGCAGTCTTGATGCAGAACTCCTCCTCCGGAAAGATGGTCACTTGTGGATTCTTCTCCAAGAGCTTCTCGGCACCCGAACGCAACTACACCATCGGGGATCGGGAGTTACTGGCCGTTAAGCTGGCCTTGGAGGAATGGCGCTACCTCTTGGAGGGAGCAGTATACCCTGTGATCATATACACGGACCACAAGAATCTGGAGTACCTGCGGTCAGCCCAAAGACTGAACCCGCGACAAGCCCGCTGGTCTTTGTTTTTTGCTCGCTTTGATTTCCAGCTCCATTTTCGGCCTGCGGATAAGAACGTGCGGGCAGACGCTTTGTTTAGGTCCTTCGTGCCCGTGGAGTTGGAGGATGAGACGTTCCAGCCCATCATCAACCCCAGTAAAGTCATTCCGGTGACTCCTGTCGCTCTAACTCAGATACCCCCTGGGAAAACCTATGTCTCAGATACTGAGAGACAGAGAGTCCTGCATTGGGGCCATGCCTCGAAGATCGCCGGCCATGCTGGTCAGAAGAAGACTTGGAGTACGATTGTCCGTCACTACTGGTGGCCGTCCCTCCGTAAAGACGTCGCAACCTTCGTCTCAGCCTGTCCATCCTGTGCCCGAAACAAGACACCCAAGCACCTACCATATGGACGTCTTCTGCCTCTGCCTATTCCTTCCGCTCTGTGGCAACATATTGCAATGGACTTCATTACGGACTAACCCTTATCCTCCGGACACACGGTCATATGGGTTGTGGTGGATCGCTTCTCTAAGATGGCTCACTTCGTTCCCATGGCCGGGCTGCCCTCTGCCCAGGAGCTAGCTGACTCCTTCATACAGCACATATTCCGATTGCATGGCTTCCCCACACACATTGTGTCTGACAGAGGAACTCAGTTTACCTCGCGCTTCTGGAGGGCTCTCTGCAAACATCTAGGAGTATCCTTGGACTTTTCTTCGGCCTACCATCCTCAGTCGAATGGCCAAGTGGAACGGGTCAATCAGATCCTGACCTCCTTCCTGCGCCACTACGTCAACATCCATCATGACGATTGGTCCATGCTCCTACCTTGGGCTGAATTCTCCCACAACCAACACATCAGCGAGTCCACCTCCAGCTCTCCCTTCCAGGTCGTTTACGGACTTCAGCCTTCTGTCCCGTTGCCAGTATCCTCGGCTTCCGATGTCCCCGCAGCAGATGCTCTGGTTCGGGACTTCTCAACTATATGGAACTTTGTCAAGTCTTCCCTAGAACGTGCTTCTTTGCGGATGAAGAGACATGCGGACAAGAGGCGCCTGGATCCCCCGTGTTTCTCCCCAGGTGATCTGGTCTGGCTTGCATCCAGATATGTCCGATTGAAGTTACCCTCGTACAAGTTGGGTCCTCGTTACATCGGGCCGTTTAAAGTCATCAGCAAGATCAATGCAGTCTCCTACAAACTGCAGCTCCCGGCCACGATGCGGATACCCAACTCCTTCCATGTCTCCTTGCTCAAGCCGGTCGTCCTTGGTCCCTTCTCCGCTGCTGCCAGTCCTGCTCCTCCTCCTATCGCTGACGATGACATCTATGCGGTAAGGGATATCGTGGCCATGAAGACCGTGCGAGGTCGGCAATACTTCCTGGTGGACTGGGCAGGTTATGGTCCCGAGGATAGGTCCTGGGAGCCCCGGGAGAATGTTGGCACTCCTCTGATTCGTGCTTTCCTGTCCCGGTTGCGGGGAGGGGGGCGTGGGGGAGGGGGTACTGTCACGCTTCCCGGTTCCCGTGCCCCGCTCTCCGGTCCCCATGGCCCGCTCCCCGGCGGCGTCCCCTGCTCACCACTCCGTTCCCGGCCTCCTCTTCCTCGCCTGCGCCCTCCATGCGTCCAGCTCCCCGCTCCCGGCGCTCCTCTGCGACGTGGGACACTCAGCCGGGCACTCCTGCTTCCTCTGCACCGCTCCCTGGACTGGCTTCTGGTACACGGGCCTCGCGCATGCGCATTAGGGCGCGCGCGTGGTCATTGACCCTTTCTTAAAGGGCCAGCACCTAGAAACAGGAAATTGCATAGACAGGTACAGGGTATATTAGGATTCTCTTTCCTGGTGGGCGGGGCCTGTTCTACGTGTTTAGTAAGCTAGGAGTTCAGGTCCCCGTATTGCTTTGCCCTGTAATTAACCCTGTCTGTCTCGCAGAGCCTGTCCTGCCACGCCAGCCGCTCCGAACCACGTCCATTCCTGACGGTGACTACGGCGGATGTTCCACCACCTCTGCAGCTCCGCCAGTCTCCAGTCCCTGGCCCCGTTGGGTGACCCGTCTCATCGCTCAGCACGTTCCGGATCCCGCCTGACCCTTCAACCCGGCCTTGGACCCTGAGCCTCGTCACCCGGACTACCGTCCAGTACTCGTGTGTTCAGCAACATCCACCTTTCCAGCTCCCCTACGGACTGTCTGGTTACCAATAGTGCTTCGGCTGCCGTGCATCAAGACCCTCTGGCGGGGTGACCGGCCTGGCTGCCTCCACAGGGGAAACCGGTGTACGGCCCAGAGTTTCCACCACCCGGACGTAACAATATCTTTGCACTAGTGGGACTATACAGAAGTCCAATAGCCACGTTTAGGATGCCACTAGGTTCACTCAGTGTTTGCTAGTATAATGGCTTAGTAACAATGAGTTTGAGTGTGCAATGCAGGCAGACGTGCTGCAAATATCTTTGCACTAGTGGGACTATACAGAAGTCCAATAGCCACGTTTAGGATGCCACTAGGTACACTCAGTGTTTGCTAGTATAATGGCTTAGTAACAATGAGTTTGAGTGTGCAATGCAGGCAGAGGTGCTGCAAATATCTTTGCACTAGTGGGGCTATACAGAAGTCCAATAGCCACGTTTAGGATGCCACTAGGTTCACTCAGTGTATGCTAGTATAATGGCTTAGTAACAATGAGTTTGGGTGTGCAATGCAGGCAGAGGTGCTGCAAATATCTTTGCACTAGTGGGACTATACAGAAGTCCAATAGCCACGTTTAGGATGCCACTAGGTTTACTCAGTGTTTGCTAGTATAATGGCTTAGCTACAATGAGTTTGAGTGTGCAATGCAGGCAGACGTGCTGCAAATATCTTTGCACTACTGGGGCAATACAGCAGTCCTACAGCCACGTTTATGATGCCACTAGGTTCAATCAAAGTTTGCTAGTATAATGGCTTAGTAACAAGGAGTTTGAGTGTGCAATGCAGGCAGAGGTGCTGCAAATATCATTGCACTAGTGGGACTATACAGAAGTCCAATAGCCACGTTTAGGATGCCACTAGGTTCATTCAGTGTTTGCTAGTATAATGGCTTAGTAACAATGAGTTTGAGTGTGCAATGCAGGCAGAGGTGCTGCAAATATCTTTGCACTAGTGGGACTATACAGAAGTCCAATAGCCACGTTTAGGATGCCACTAGGTTCACTCAGTGTTTGCTAGTATAATGGCTTAGTAACAATGAGTTTGAGTGTGCAATGCAGGCAGAGGTGCTGCAAATATCTTTGCACTAGTGGGAATATACAGAAGTCCAATAGCCACGTTTAGGATGCCACTAGGTTTACTCAGTGTTTGCTAGTATAATGGCTTAGCTACAATGAGTTTGAGTGTGCAATGCAGGCAGACGTGCTGCAAATATCTTTGCACTACTGGGGCAATACAGCAGTCCTACAGCCACGTTTAGGATGCCACTAGGTTCAATCAGTGTTTGCTAGTATAATGGCTTAGTAACAATAAGTTTGAGTGTGCACTGCAGGCAGAGGTGCTGCAAATATCTTTGCACTAGTGGGACTATACAGAAGTCCAATAGCCACGTTTAGGATGCCACTAGGTTCACTCAGTGTTTGCTAGTATAATGGCTTAGTAACAATGAGTTTGAGTGTGCAATGCAGGCAAAAGTGCTGCAAATATCTTTGCACAAGTGGGAATATACAGAAGTCCAATAGCCACGTTTAGGATGCCACTAGGTTCAATCAGTGTTTGCTAGTATAATGGCTTAGTAACAATGAGTTTGAGTGTGCACTGCAGGCAGAGGTGCTGCAAATATCTTTGCACTAGTGGGACTATACAGAATTCCAATAGCCACGTTTAGGATGCCACTAGGTTCAATCAGTGTTTGCTAGTATAATGGTTTAGTAACAATGAGTTTGAGTGTGCAATGCAGGCAGAGGTGCTGCAAATATCTTTGCACTAGTGGGACTATACAGAAGTCCAATAGCCACGTTTAGGATGCCACTAGGTTCAATCAGTGTTTGCTAGTATAATGGCTTAGTAACAATGAGTTTGAGTGTGCAATGCAGGCAGAGGTGCTGCAAATATCTTTGCACTAGTGGGACTATACAGAAGTCCAATAGACACGTTTAGGATGCCACTAGGTTCACTCAGTGTTTGCTAGTATATTGGCTTAGTAACAATGAGTTTGAGTGTGCAATGCAGGCAGAGGTGCTGCAAATATCTTTGCACTAGAGGGACAATACAGAAGTCCAATAGCCACGTTTAGGATGCCACTAGGTTCAATCAGTGTTTGCTAGTATAATGGCTTAGTAACAATGAGTTTGAGTGTGCAATGCAGGCAGAGGTGCTGCAAATATCTTTGCACTAGTGGGACTATACAGAAGTCCAATAGCCACGTTTAGGATGCCACTAGGTTCAATCAGTTTTTGCTAGTATATTGGCTTAGTAACAATGAGTTTGAGTGTGCAATGCAGGCAGAGGTGCTGCAAATATCTTTGCACTAGTGGGACTATACAGAAGTCCAATAGCCACGTTTAGGATGCCACTAGGTTCACTCAGTGTTTGCTAGTATAATGGATTAGTAACAATGAGTTTGAGTGTGCAATGCAGGCAGAGGTGCTGCAAATATCTTTGCACTAGTGGGACAATACAGAAGTCCAATAGCCACGTTAAGGATGCCACTAGGTTCAATCAGTGTTTGCTAGTATAATGGCTTAGTAACAATGAGTTTGAGTGTGCAATGCAGGCAGAAGTGCTGCAAATATCTTTGCACTAGTGGGACTATACAGAAGTCCAATAGCCACGTTTAGGATGCCACTAGGTTCACTCAGTGTTTGCTAGTATAATGGCTTAGTAACAATGAGTTTGAGTGTGCAATGCAGGCAGACGTGCTGCAAATATCTTTGCACTAGTCGGACTATACAGAAGTCCAATAGCCACGTTTAGGATGCCACTAGGTTCACTCAGTGTTTGCTAGTATAATGGCTTAGTAACAATGAGTTTGAGTGTGCAATGCAGGCAGAGGTGCTGCAAATATCTTTGCACTAGTGGGACTATACAGAAGTCCAATAGCCACGTTTAGGATGCCACTAGGTTCACTAAGTGTTTGCTAGTATAATGGCTTAGTAACAATGAGTTTGAGTGTGCAATGCAGGCAGAGGTGCTGCAAATATCTTTGCACTAGTGGGACTATACAGAAGTCCAATAGCCACGTTTAGGATGGCACGAGGGTCACTCAGTGTTTGCTAGTATAATGGCTTAGCTACAATGAGTTTGAGTGTGCAATGCAGGCAGAGGTGCTGCAAATATCTTTGCACTACTGGGGCAATACAGCAGTCCAACAACCACGTTAAGGATGCCACTAAGTTCACTCAGTGTTTGCTAGTATAATGGCTTAGTAACAATGAGTTTGAGTGTGCAATGCAGGCAGGGGTTCTGCAAATATCTTTGCACTAGTGGGATGATACAGAAGTCCAATAGCCACGTTTAGGATGCCACTAGGTTCACTCAGTGTTTGCTAGTATAATGGCTTAGTAACAATGAGTTTGAGTGTGCAATGCAGGAAGAGGTGCTGCAAATATCTTTGCACTAGTGGGACTATACAGAAGTCCAATAGCCACGTTTAGGATGCCACTAGGTTCACTCAGTGTTTGCTAGTATAATGGCTTAGTAACAATGAGTTTGAGTGTGCAATGCAGGCAGACGTGCTGCAAATATCTTTGCACTAATGGGACTATACAGAAGTCCAATAGCCACGTTTAGGATGCCACTAGGTTCACTCAGTGTTTGCTAGTATAATGGCTTAGTAACAATGAGTTTGAGTGTGCAATGCAGGCAGACGTGCTGCAAATATCTTTGCACTAGTGGGACTATACAGAAGTCCAATAGCCACTTTTAGGATGCCACTAGGTTCAATCAGTGTTTGCTAGTATAATGGCTTAGTAACAATGAGTTTGAGTGTGCAATGCAGGCAGAGGTGCTGCAAATATCTTTGCACTAGTGGGACTATACAGAAGTGCAACAGCCACGTTTAGGATGGCACTAGGTTCACTCAGTGTTTGCTAGTATAATGGCTTGGCTACAATAAGTTTGAGTGTGCAATGCAGGCAGACGTGCTTCAAATATCTTTGCACTACTGGGGCAATACAGCAGTCCAACAGCCACGTTAAGGATGCCACTAAGTTCACTCAGTGTTTGCTAGTATAATGGCTTAGTAACAATGAGTTTGAGTGTGCAATGCAGGCAGAGGTGCTGCAAATATCTTTGCACTAGTGGGATGATACAGAAGTCCAATAGCCACGTTTAGGATGCCACTAGGTTCACTCAGTGTTTGCTAGTATAATGGCTTAGTAACAATGAGTTTGAGTGTGCAATGCAGGCAGAGGTGCTGCAAATATCTTTGCACTAGTGGGACTATACAGAAGTCCAATAGCCACGTTTAGGATGCCACTAGGTTCACGCAGTGTATGCTAGTATAATGGCTTAGTAATAGTGATGAGCGAGTACTAAAAAGCTCGGGTGCTCGAATCTCGGGCCGAGCCTCCCAAGATACTCGTGTACTCGGGCCGAGCAACGAGCCCAATGTTATCCTATGGGAGACCCGAGTATTTTTGTGAAATGACCCCCCGGCAGCATGGAGAAACCCTAAAAATGTCACAAAAGTCTCAGAAGAGTGCTCAAATGACATGGCAACAGCATGGGGAAGACCCCTTGAAGCATTTATCACTGAAAAGTCACAGCTGTGAACAATTTTGTCCGCGTTTTACGCCATTTTTACGGACTCACCAGAAAACCTTCCAAAATGACCCCAAAATGATTTTTCATGGCGGAATTGTTAAGGGCATATACCCAATAGTGAGATAGAGCTGGTGTATGTTACTTTTTGAGATTAATACATGAAAGATTTTACGTGAAAACATTGTGTGGCACTCCGATGTCCCTGAGAAGAGACGTACATGAAGGCCTCTTGAGTCTAATGTGCCCATTTTGAGGAAGTGAGTCTTTGTAGTATTTTCCTTTGCCAGGGCAGTCCAAAATTGTGAGGTTCAACAATGCCCCTGCATACAGACGTGCATGAGGGCCTCAAAACATTAAGTGTCCATTGTCAGGAAGTGGGTGTATTATAGTATAGCCCTTAGGCAGGGCAGCCAAAAATTGGGAGGCTCCACATTGTCCCTGGATAGAGACGTGCATGATGGCCTGTAAACCTGAAGTGCCCATTGTAAGGAAGTGGGTCTATTTCAGTATAGCCCTTTGCCAGGGCAGCCAAAAATTGGGAGGCTCCACATTGTCCCTGGATAGAGATGTGCATGATGGCCTTTAAACCTGAAGTGCCCATTGTAAGGAAGTGGGTCTATTTCAGTATAGCCCTTTGCCAGGGCAGCCAAAAATTGGGAGGCTCCACATTGTCCCTGGATAGAGACGTGCATGATGGCCTTTAAACCTGAAGTGCCCATTGTAAGGAAGTGGGTCTATTTCAGTATAGCCCTTTGCCAGGGCAGCCACAAATTGGGAGGCTCCACATTGTCCCTGGATAGAGACGTGCATGATGGCCTGTAAACCTGAAGTGCCCATTGTAAGGAAGTGGGTCTATTTCAGTATAGCCCTTTGCCAGGGCAGCCAAAAATTGGGAGGCTCCACATTGTCCCTGGATAGAGACGTGCATGATGGCCTTTAAACCTGAAGTGCCCATTGTAAGAAAGTGGGTCTATTTCAGTATAGCCCTTTGCCAGGGCAGCCAAAAATTGGGAGGCTCCACATTGTCCCTGGATAGAGACGTGCATGATGGCCTTTAAACCTGAAGTGCCCATTTTAAGGAAGTGGGTCTATTTCAGTATAGCCCTTTGCCAGGGCAGCCAAAAATTGGGAGGCTCCACATTGTCCCTGGATAGAGACGTGCATGATGGCCTGTAAACCTGAAGTGCCCATTGTAAGGAAGTGGGTCTATTTCAGTATAGCCCTTTGCCAGGGCAGCAAAAAATTGGGAGGCTCCACATTGTCCCTGGATAGAGACGTGCATGATGGCCTGTAAACCTGAAGTGCCCATTGTAAGGAAGTGGGTCTATTGTAGTATAGCCCTTAGGCAGGGCAGCCAAAAATTGGGAGGCTCCACGTTGTCCCTGGGTAGAGACGTGCATGAGGGCCTTTAAACCTGAAGTGCCCATTGTAAGGAAGTGGGTCTATTTCAGTATAGCCCTTTGCCAGGGCAGCCAAAAATTGGGAGGCTCCACATTGTCCCTGGATAGAGACGTGCATGATGGCCTTTAAACCTGAAGTGCCCATTGTAAGGAAGTGGGTCTATTTCAGTATAGCCCTTTGCCAGGGCAGCCAAAAATTGGGAGGCTCCACATTGTCCCTGGATAGAGACGTGCATGATGGCCTTTAAACCTGAAGTGCCCATTGTAAGGAAGTGGGTCTATTTCAGTATAGCCCTTTGCCAGGGCAGCCAAAAATTGGGAGGCTCCACGTTGTCCCTGGATAGAGACGTGCATGAGGGCCTGTAAACCTGAAGTGCCCATTGTAAGGAAGTGGGTGTATTATAGTATAGCCCTTAGGCAGGGCAGCCAAAAATTGGGAGGCTCCACGTTGTCCCTGGATAGAGACGTGCATGAGGGCCTGTAAACCTGAAGTGCCCATTGTAAGGAAGTGGGTGTATTATAGTATAGCCCTTAGGCAGGGCAGCCAAAAATTGGGAGGCTCCACGTTGTCCCTGGATAGAGACGTGCATGAGGGCCTGTAAACCTGAAGTGCCCATTGTAAGGAAGTGGGTGTATTATAGTATAGCCCTTAGGCAGGGCAGCCAAAAATTGGGAGGCTCCACATTGTCCCTGGATAGAGACGTGCATGAGGGCCTGTAAACCTGAAGTGCCCATTGTAAGGAAGTGGGTATATTATAGTATAGCCCTTAGGCAGGGCAGCCAAAAATTGGGAGGCTCCACGTTGTCCCTGGATAGAGACGTGCATGAGGGCCTGTAAACCTGAAGTGCCCATTGTAAGGAAGTGGGTGTATTATAGTATAGCCCTTAGGCAGGGCAGCCAAAAATTGGGAGGCTTCACGTTGTCCCTGGATAGAGACGTGCATGAGGGCCTGTAAACCTGAAGTGCCCATTGTAAGGAAGTGGGTGTATTATAGTATAGCCCTTAGGCAGGGCAGCCAAAAATTGGGAGGCTCCACGTTGTCCCTGGATAGAGACGTGCATGAGGGCCTGTAAACCTGAAGTGCCCATTGTAAGGAAGTGGGTCTATTGTAGTATAGCCCTTAGGCAGGGCAGCCAAAAATTGGGAGGCTCCACGTTGTCCCTGGATAGAGACGTGCATGAGGGCCTGTAAACCTGAAGTGCCCATTGTAAGGAAGTGGGTGTATTATAGTATAGCCCTTAGGCAGGGCAGCCAAAAATTGGGAGGCTCCACGTTATCCCTGGATAGAGACGTGCATGAGGGCCTGTAAACCTGAAGTGCCCATTGTAAGGAAGTGGGTCTATTGTAGTATAGCCCTTAGGCAGGGCAGCCAAAAATTGGGAGGCTCCACGTTGTCCCTGGATAGAGACGTGCATGAGGGCCTGTAAACCTGAAGTGCCCATTGTAAGAAAGTGGGTGTATTATAATATAGCCCTTAGGCAGGGCAGCCAAAAATTGGGAGGCTCCACGTTGTCCCTGGATAGAGACGTGCATGAGGGCCTGTAAACCTGAAGTGCCCATTGTAAGGAAGTGGGTCTATTGTAGTATAGCCCTTAGGCAGGGCAGCCAAAAATTGGGAGGCTCCACGTTGTCCCTGGATAGAGACGTGCATGAGGGCCTGTAAACCTGAAGTGCCCATTGTAAGGAAGTGGGTGTATTATAGTATAGCCCTTAGGCAGGGCAGCCAAAAATTGGGAGGCTCCACGTTGTCCCTGGATAGAGACGTGCATGAGGGCCTGTAAACCTGAAGTGCCCATTGTAAGGAAGTGGGTGTATTATAGTATAGCCCTTAGGCAGGGCAGCCAAAAATTGGGAGGCTCCACGTTGTCCCTGGATAGAGACGTGCATGAGGGCCTGTAAACCTGAAGTGCCCATTGTAAGGAAGTGGGTGTATTATAGTATAGCCCTTAGGCAGGGCAGCCAAAAATTGGGAGGCTCCACGTTGTCCCTGGATAGAGACGTGCATGAGGGCCTGTAAACCTGAAGTGCCCATTGTAAGGAAGTGGGTGTATTATAGTATAGCCCTTAGGCAGGGCAGCCAAAAATTGGGAGGCTCCACATTGTCCCTGGATAGAGACGTGCATGAGGGCCTGTAAACCTGAAGTGCCCATTGTAAGGAAGTGGGTATATTATAGTATAGCCCTTAGGCAGGGCAGCCAAAAATTGGGAGGCTCCACGTTGTCCCTGGATAGAGACGTGCATGAGGGCCTGTAAACCTGAAGTGCCCATTATAAGGAAGTGGGTGTATTATAGTATAGCCCTTAGGCAGGGCAGCCAAAAATTGGGAGGCTCCACGTTGTCCCTGGATAGAGACGTGCATGAGGGCCTGTAAACCTGAAGTGCCCATTGTAAGGAAGTGGGTGTATTATAGTATAGCCCTTAGGCAGGGCAGCCAAAAATTGGGAGGCTCCACGTTGTCCCTGGATAGAGACGTGCATGAGGGCCTGTAAACCTGAAGTGCCCATTGTAAGGAAGTGGGTCTATTGTAGTATAGCCCTTAGGCAGGGCAGCCAAAAATTGGGAGGCTCCACGTTGTCCCTGGATAGAGACGTGCATGAGGGCCTGTAAACCTGAAGTGCCCATTGTAAGGAAGTGGGTGTATTATAGTATAGCCCTTAGGCAGGGCAGCCAAAAATTGGGAGGCTCCACGTTATCCCTGGATAGAGACGTGCATGAGGGCCTGTAAACCTGAAGTGCCCATTGTAAGGAAGTGGGTCTATTGTAGTATAGCCCTTAGGCAGGGCAGCCAAAAATTGGGAGGCTCCACGTTGTCCCTGGATAGAGACGTGCATGAGGGCCTGTAAACCTGAAGTGCCCATTGTAAGAAAGTGGGTGTATTATAATATAGCCCTTAGGCAGGGCAGCCAAAAATTGGGAGGCTCCACGTTGTCCCTGGATAGAGACGTGCATGAGGGCCTGTAAACCTGAAGTGCCCATTGTAAGGAAGTGGGTCTATTGTAGTATAGCCCTTAGGCAGGGCAGCCAAAAATTGGGAGGCTCCACGTTGTCCCTGGATAGAGACGTGCATGAGGGCCTGTAAACCTGAAGTGCCCATTGTAAGGAAGTGGGTGTATTATAGTATAGCCCTTAGGCAGGGCAGCCAAAAATTGGGAGGCTCCACGTTGTCCCTGGATAGAGACGTGCATGAGGGCCTGTAAACCTGAAGTGCCCATTGTAAGGAAGTGGGTGTATTATAGTATAGCCCTTAGGCAGGGCAGCCAAAAATTGGGAGGCTCCACGTTGTCCCTGGATAGAGACGTGCATGAGGGCCTGTAAACCTGAAGTGCCCATTGTAAGGAAGTGGGTGTATTATAGTATAGCCCTTAGGCAGGGCAGCCAAAAATTGGGAGGCTCCACGTTGTCCCTGGATAGAGACGTGCATGAGGGCCTGTAAACCTGAAGTGCCCATTGTAAGGAAGTGGGTGTATTATAGTATAGCCCTTAGGCAGGGCAGCCAAAAATTGGGAGGCTCCACGTTGTCCCTGGATAGAGACGTGCATGAGGGCCTGTAAACCTGAAGTGCCCATTGTAAGGAAGTGGGTCTATTGTAGTATAGCCCTTAGGCAGGGCAGCCAAAAATTGGGAGGCTCCACGTTGTCCCTGGATAGAGACGTGCATGAGGGCCTGTAAACCTGAAGTGCCCATTGTAAGGAAGTGGGTGTATTATAGTATAGCCCTTAGGCAGGGCAGCCAAAAATTGGGAGGCTCCACGTTGTCCCTGGATAGAGACGTGCATGAGGGCCTGTAAACCTGAAGTGCCCATTGTAAGGAAGTGGGTCTATTGTAGTATAGCCCTTAGGCAGGGCAGCCAAAAATTGGGAGGCTCCACGTTGTCCCTGGATAGAGACGTGCATGAGGGCCTGTAAACCTGAAGTGCCCATTGTAAGGAAGTGGGTGTATTATAGTATAGCCCTTAGGCAGGGCAGCCAAAAATTGGGAGGGCTCCACGTTGTCCCTGGATAGAGACGTGCATGAGGGCCTGTAAACCTGAAGTGCCCATTGTAAGGAAGTGGGTCTATTGTAGTATAGCCCTTAGGCAGGGCAGCCAAAAATTGGGAGGCTCCACGTTGTCCCTGGATAGAGACGTGCATGAGGGCCTGTAAACCTGAAGTGCCCATTGTAAGGAAGTGGGTGTATTATAGTATAGCCCTTAGGCAGGGCAGCCAAAAATTGGGAGGCTCCACGTTGTCCCTGGATAGAGACGTGCATGAGGGCCTGTAAACCTGAAGTGCCCATTGTAAGGAAGTGGGTGTATTATAGTATAGCCCTTAGGCAGGGCAGCCAAAAATTGGGAGGCTCCACGTTGTCCCTGGATAGAGACGTGCATGAGGGCCTGTAAACCTGAAGTGCCCATTGTAAGGAAGTGGGTGTATTATAGTATAGCCCTTAGGCAGGGCAGCCAAAAATTGGGAGGCTCCACGTTGTCCCTGGATAGAGACGTGCATGAGGGCCTGTAAACCTGAAGTGCCCATTGTAAGGAAGTGGGTCTATTGTAGTATAGCCCTTAGGCAGGGCAGCCAAAAATTGGGAGGCTCCACGTTGTCCCTGGATAGAGACGTGCATGAGGGCCTGTAAACCTGAAGTGCCCATTGTAAGGAAGTGGGTGTATTATAGTATAGCCCTTAGGCAGGGCAGCCAAAAATTGGGAGGCTCCACGTTGTCCCTGGATAGAGACGTGCATGAGGGCCTGTAAACCTGAAGTGCCCATTGTAAGGAAGTGGGTCTATTGTAGTATAGCCCTTAGGCAGGGCAGCCAAAAATTGGGAGGCTCCACGTTGTCCCTGGATAGAGACGTGCATGAGGGCCTGTAAACCTGAAGTGCCCATTGTAAGGAAGTGGGTGTATTATAGTATAGCCCTTAGGCAGGGCAGCCAAAAATTGGGAGGCTCCACGTTGTCCCTGGATAGAGACGTGCATGAGGGCCTGTAAACCTGAAGTGCCCATTGTAAGGAAGTGGGTCTATTGTAGTATAGCCCTTAGGCAGGGCAGCCAAAAATTGGGAGGCTCCACGTTGTCCCTGGATAGAGACGTGCATGAGGGCCTGTAAACCTGAAGTGCCCATTGTAAGGAAGTGGGTGTATTATAGTATAGCCCTTAGGCAGGGCAGCCAAAAATTGGGAGGCTCCACGTTGTCCCTGGATAGAGACGTGCATGAGGGCCTGTAAACCTGAAGTGCCCATTGTAAGGAAGTGGGTCTATTGTAGTATAGCCCTTAGGCAGGGCAGCCAAAAATTGGGAGGCTCCACGTTGTCAATGGATAGAGACGTGCATGAGGGCCTGTAAACCTGAAGTGCCCATTGTAAGGAAGTGGGTGTATTATAGTATAGCCCTTAGGCAGGGCAGCCAAAAATTGGGAGGCTCCACGTTGTCCCTGGATAGAGACGTGCATGAGGGCCTGTAAACCTGAAGTGCCCATTGTAAGGAAGTGGGTGTATTATAGTATAGCCCTTAGGCAGGGCAGCCAAAAATTGGGAGGCTCCACGTTGTCCCTGGATAGAGACGTGCATGAGGGCCTGTAAACCTGAAGTGCCCATTGTAAGGAAGTGGGTCTATTGTAGTATAGCCCTTAGGCAGGGCAGCCAAAAATTGGTAGGCTCCACGTTGTCCCTGGATAGAGACCTGTTAGGTTCTTAGTGCCTCCGTGCTTGCATTTAAAAACCGCACGTGTGTGCCTGTTGGTGCCAGCTTTCCGCTGCATTTGTGTGAGTTTTGCAAAAACTTGGATATAACGCACAAGTCTAGTGTACACATCAGCACAGCATTGCAAAATGCGCAAGGGCGTTGTCAACGAACAAGGAAGTGGACGTGATGGTGGTGCAGGCAGAGACCGAGGTTGTGTGCAAGCTCTAATTTCGCCACAACAAAGGGCCACATCTAGTCGCTCGCACGTCCTGTCCCAAATTCTTGGGGACCGCAGCAGTACACCGCTCTTGAACCAAGACCAGTGTCAACAGGTTGTTAGTTGGATAGCGGATAATGCTTCCAGTCAGATTGGCACCACCACAAACACTCTGTCTTCCACACGGTCAAGTGTCAGTAGCCGTGATACTGCACCGCACATTTCAGAACCTGATCCTCCTTCCTACCACCAGGCCGAGTACACGTCCACGGACATTACTGATCCCACACTTGGACACTCGGAAGAGCTGTTCGTTCACGTTTCCATTCACAAATTCTGGCCTCTCGCCAGCTCCTGTTGAAGTGGGCCATGACGAGATTGTATGTACAGATGCCCAAATATTTGAGCAGCCACGTTCTCACGAAGTTGGCAACGTGTCTCAACAAGGGGTGGACGATGATGAGACACAATTGTCAGGAAGTCAGGAGGAGGAGCAGGATGCGGAAGAGGAAGACGACGTGGTGGATGATCCAGTAAATGACCCAACCTGGCAGGAGGATATGCAGAGCGAGGACAGCAGTGCACAGGGGGAGTGAGGCGTAGCATCACAACAGGCAGTAAGAAGCAGAGTGGTGGCCCCAGGCAGACGTCAGGCAACTGTTCCCCGGAACAACACGACACAAGGTGCCTGTACAAATGTTAGGTCTTCCCGAGTCTGGCTGTAATACTATTGTATGTATTGAGGATTTCGATTGCATTAGGGCAATGACAACCAGAGACGAGTTCTTGGTGCAAGACGTTTATAATATGCAACCAGCAAATATGTACATAAACGGAACAAAAACACAGTAGAACATAAATACAGGAAATACCTTCCAGGGACGGAGCGAAAGGGAATTCCCGGGACCGCGCACCGGACTCCCCCAGGGAGACCACCAAGAGCGAACCCCTATACAGGGACTGTCTGGCAATCACCCCAGAAGCCCTAAATGCGCAGCAGCCGGGACACAAAAGGGCAATAGGTAAGTCCAAAAATGTCCGTACGTGATGTGAGTCCAGAGTGGTATTAAACGGAAGGAACCGGGCAGAAGTGCCGACCAAAGACGGCAAACGGAGTCCGGGCACAGCTAGATGATACCAGATGAAGTCCAGAGTCGGTGTCGGTTGTTTTTCAAGAGGATCCGAATAACAATCAGGAACCAAAAGCAGCAGGGCAGGAGCACACAGGAAGCAGTATACTCAGGCACTGGACTAAGCTTTAGGGGCGGCTTTTAAACAGATGGACAGGAAGTAGGGCAACAGAACAGAAAACTCCATGTTAACAAAGGGCAAGCTCTTTCAAAAGAAAACTGGAAAACCCGGAACTCTGACACTGGCAGTTTTTTAAGTTGGCTCCAGATGATTCTAAAAAGGCCATTTGCAACACCTGCCATGCCAGCATCAGCAGGGGTACCAAAACTAGCAGCCTGACCACCACCAGCATGATCAGGCACATGTCAGCCAAGCACCCGACTTTGTGGGAAGTACAACAGAGTCGAGGAGCAGTGCTTGCTGATGTCACTGCTACGTCTTCGCTGGTTGTGCATGCGAGCCAATCCCCTGTCCATGCTGCCTGCGAACAAGCCTCCTCCACTCCTGCACCTGCAGTTGCCTACGCAGAAAGAACACCATCATCAAGCACGTCCTTGTCCCAGCGCAACGTTCAGTTATCCATTCAGCAAACCTTTGAACGCAGGCGCAAATACACTGCCAACACCCCACATGCCACAGTTCTAAATGCTAACATTTCGCGACTGCTTGCGCTGGAAATGTTGCCTTTTAGGCTGGTTGAGACAGAAGCATTCCGCGACCTGATGGTGGCAGCTGTCCCACGTTACTCGGTCCACAGCCGCCACTATTTCTCCCGGTGTGCCGTCCCCGCATTGCATAACCACGTGTCACAAAACATCACACGTGCCCTGAACAACGCTGTTTCAGCCAAAGTCCACCTAACCACAGACACGTGGACAAGTGCATGTGGGCAAGGCCGTTACATCTCGTTGACGTCACACTGGGTTAATATTGTGCAAGCTGGGACCCAGTCTGAGCGAGGGACGGAACACGTCCTTCACACACCAAGTTTTGCAGGCCCTACCTCAGTCAGGGTTTCACACACACTCTACAGCTCCGGAATGTCATGCTCCTCAGCCTCCTCCTCCTCCTGCGCATCCTGATCCACTTTACCCTCCACACCAGTCCCAAGCTGGAAGTGTCGCGGGCGGAGGAGGGGACGGTGCGCTCTCCCACTGCTCGGGTCCGGCTGACGCTGTTCTACGGCTGCTGCTGCTCGTTGGCTCGAGCGATGGCCGGATCCCGGGGACTCGAGCGGCGCTACTCGCCCGTGAGTGAAAAGGGGTGGTTTGGGTTTTGGGGATATTGTCCGTGACGCCACCCACGGTTGTGGTGATTGTGTGGACACCACCGCTGCTCTGGACGGGGATCCCGGGAGCCTGTGACAGGGAGCAGCTTTGTTGTTATTTCTCCCCTCCGTGGGTAGGGGGTTTGGTTGTCCCGGGGCCTGGTGATGGGGTAGACATGGATGACAGGCGGGTTGCGGGGCCTGATGAGGTGCAGGGTCGCAGGGGCAGCGCTGTGCCGCACGGCACGGAGGTACTCACTCAGCCCAATGATGATGACACAGTTCACGGTTAAACAAGTGGCTGGATGGACGGGTCACTCGGACGGCTGCGGTTGTTCCTCCCTGCAGGTTAGTGATGACTGTCTCTCCCTGCACCTAAGTTAAGTGTTGGTAGTGATGGTTTCCCAACGGTAACCCGCTCCCCGACCTGGATATGGGCCGGAGGAGCCCCTTTTGCCCACAGGCGCTGGCCCTGGGAGACGGTTGCCCTTGGCGGTGGCTGTGTCTCCCCTTCACGGTTGTACGGTTGCCTTCTATCTGGACTTGGCTGTTTGGAAACCCTGAGGTTCCCTTCACTAACGGATTTGGCAAATTCACGGTGACACCAAGCCTTGCCGGGATCCGAAAGTCCTCTGCCAATGGTGCTGGCTTCTCTTTGTATACCGGTCCGGTACGGCCGGGTCACCACCCGTCCACGGTCCTTACGGCAGACTCCAATCGGCCTCCACTGCAGACGGTCACCACATCCTGCCAACCTTGCTGTCCTGTCCGGGCCACACACCCGGACCAACTTCAGGCTCTTTGCTGTCACTTTTCTCCTCTCTACTACTTTCCTCCTTCCACTTCCTTAGCTTAACTCTCACTGCCTGTGTTTTCCCTCCTCCTCGGTGGGTGGAGACCAACCGCCTGGCTCCACACCCTGGTGTGGACAACAGCCCCTGGGGAAGGCAACAAGGATTTTGTGTTTTGACTATGATATGCCTGCAGGGAGTGTGGGGTGTTTAAGTGTTGTGCTCTGTGGCCCCTGGCTTGTCCAGGGCGACACAGAAGCACTGCAGCACTGCCTCGGCGAAGCGGCAACAGGCAGTGCTGAAGCTAATCTGCATAGGTGACAAACCCCACAATGCAGAAGAGGTGTGGACAGCTCTGAAACAGCAGGCAGATCACTGGCTCACAACTCTGAACCTAAAGCCAGGAAAGGTCGTGTGTGACAATGGCCGGAACCTGGTGGCGGCTTTGAGGCGAGGCCAGCTGACACATGTTCCATGCGTGGCCCATGTGCTCAACCTCGTGGTTCAGCGGTTTCTAAAGTCATACCCAGAGCTGTCTGATCTGCTGGTAAAAGTTCGCCGCCTGTCTGCACATTTTCGAAAGTCACCTACTGCTTCAGCCGGCCTTGCCGGCTTAAGACGCCGTTTGCATCTTCCGGCACACAGACTGGTGTGTGATGTCCCCACGCGTTGGAATTCAACTCTGCACATGTTGGTCAGGATATGTGAGCAGAAGAGGGCAGTTGTTGAGTACCTGCATCACCTAAGCCGTCGGGAAATGGGTCAAACTCCACACATAACACCTGAGGAGTGGAGATGGATGTCAGACCTATGTACCATCCTCCAAAACTTTGAGGACTCCACCAAGATGGTGAGTGGTGATGACGCCATTATTAGCGTCACCATACCGCTACTCTGCCTTCTAAAACAGTCTCTGCTGAAAAACAAACATGATGCATTGCAGGCGGAGCGCGATGAGTTGCAGCAAGAAACAGTAGTGGGTGTGGGCGATGATAACACACAGCCCAGCCTTGTCTCATCACAACGTGCAGTGGAGGACTATGACGAGGAGGAGGATGAAGACATGGAGCAACTCTCTGGCCAAATTGAGGATATGACATGCAGTCATATCCTCGGTTCAGCGTGGCTGGCCAGAGGACAGGGTAGATGATGAGGAGGAGGAGGAGGAGGACAGCATGTTCAGTCATCGTGTTGGTCAGGATACTGAAGTGATGGCTGTTAAGAGTCTGGCACACATGGCTGACTTTATGGTAAGCTGCCTGTCTCGTGACCCTCGCGTTAAGAACATCTTGGCCGACAATCATTACTGGTTAGTAACACTGTTAGACCCACGCTAAAAGGAGAACTTTATGTCTCTTATTCCCGAGGCGGAGAGGTCAGGCAAAATGCAGCAGTTCCAGAAGGCCATAGTCACGGAAGTAGGCAAAGCATTCCCCTCACAAAACGCTAGCGGCATAGGTCATGAATCAGTGGACAACCGAGGCGTACAGCCGAGAGAGGCACAAGTCCAATCCGCCAGAGGTAGGGGAACAGTCTTTAAGATGTGGGACAGTTTTCTCAGCCCCTCACGTACCACAGCCCCTGAGGTGCGGGGTAGTGCCACAAGAAATCCTAAGTTTGCCCAGATGCTGAAGGAGTACCTTGCAGATCGAACAACTGTACTCCGACATTCCTCTGTGCCTTACAATTATTGGGTATCCAAGCTGGACACGTGGCATGAATTGGCTCTCTACGCCTTGGAAGTCCTGGCCTGCCCTGCTGCTAGCGTTTTGTCAGAGCGTGTTTTTAGTGCCGCAGGTGGAATCATTACAGATAAACGCACCCGCCTGTCAACTGAAAATGCTGACAGGCTGACTCTGATCAAGATGAACAAGGGTTGGATTGGGCCAGACTTCACCACACCACCAGCAAATGAGAGCGGAATTTAAAGTTTGCCATGTACCTCCACTCACCCATGGGTACACACTTCTGGACTTTGGATAATCGCTGGACTGCTCCTCCTTCTCCTCATGCGCCACCATGATGATGACCGTTACAAATTGCAATACTGAGGCCTCTGTTTCAGGTATACCCCCAGTGGTAAATTTTTTCGCCCATTCTTTGCAGAATGGACATTACAACGACAGGAGACCCGCTCCTTTGCAATGGGAACAATGTTTTGAGGCCCTCATGCACGTCTCTACCCAGGGACAACGTGGAGCCTCCCAATTTTTGGCTGCCCTGCCTAAGAGCTATACTACAATAGACCCACTTCCTTCCAATGGGCACTTCAGGTTTACAGGCCCTCATGCACGTCTCTACCCAGGGACAACGTGGAGCCTCCCAATTTTTGGCTGCCCTGCCTAAGGGCTATACTACAATAGACCCACTTCCTTCCAATGGGCACTTCAGGTTTACAGGCCCTCATGCACGTCTCTATCCAGGGACAACGTGGAGCCTCCCAATTTTTGGCTGCCCTGCTCAAGGGCTATACTACAATAGACCCACTTCCTTACAATGGGCACTTCATGTTTACAGGCCATCATGCACGTCTCTATCCAGGGACAATATGGAGCCTGACGCTGCCACCGACTGCCACACACATGCTGTTTTTAAATGCAAGCACGGACGCAATAAGAACCTAACTGGTTTTTAGGAGCGACAATTACTGAGAAGTCTGACACTATCAGACACTGCTGACTGACGTGTATTATACACTAGACTTGTGCGTTATATAATAGTTTGTGCAAAACGCGCACCTGTACCCTGCCACCGACTGCCACACACGTGCTGTTTTTAAATGCAAGCACGGACGCAATAAGAACCTAACTGGTTTTTAGGAGCGACAATTACTGAGAAGTCTGACACTATCAGCCACTGCTGACTGACGTGTATTATACACTAGACTTGTGCGTTATATAATAGTTTGTGCAAAACGCGCACCTGTACGCTGCCACCGACTGCCACACATGTGCTGTTTTTAAATGCAACCACGGACGCAATAAGAACCTAACTGGTTTTTAGGAGCGACAATTACTGAGAAGTCTGACACTATCAGACACTGCTGACTGACGTGTATTATACACTAGACTTGTGCGTTATATAATAGTTTGTGCAAAACGCGCACCTGTCCCCTGCCACCGACTGCCACACACGTGCTGTTTTTAAATGCAAGCACGGACGCAATAAGAACCTAACTGGTTTTTAGGAGCGACAATTACTGAGAAGTCTGACACTATCAGACACTGCTGACTGACGTGTATTATTATACACTAGACTTGTGCGTTATATAATAGTTTGTGCAAAACGCGCACCTGTCCCCTGCCACCGACTGCCACACACGTGTGGTTTTTAAATGCAAGCACGGACGCAATAAGAACCTAACTGGTTTTTAGGAGCGACAATTACTGAGAAGTCTGACACTATCAGACACTGCTGACTGACGTGTATTATACACTAGACTTGTGCGTTATATAATAGTTTGTGCAAAACGCGCACCTGTACCCTGCCACCGACTGCCACACACGTGCTGTTTTTAAATGCAAGCACGGACGCAATAAGAACCTAACTGGTTTTTAGGACCGACAATTACTGAGAAGTCTGACACTATCAGACACTGCTGACTGACGTGTATTATTATACACTAGACTTGTGCGTTATATAATAGTTTGTGCAAAACGCGCACCTGTCCCCTACCACCGACTGCCACACACGTGCTGTTTTTAAATGCAAGCACGGACGCAATAAGAACCTAACTGGTTTTTAGGAGCGACAATTACTGAGAAGTCTGACACTATCAGACACTGCTAACTGACGTGTATTATACACTAGACTTGTGCGTTATATAATAGTTTGTGCAAAACGCGCACCTGTACCCTGCCACCGACTGCCACACACGTGCTGTTTTTAAATGCAAGCACGGACGCAATAAGAACCTAACTGGTTTTTAGGAGCGACAATTACTGAGAAGTCTGACACTATCAGACACTGCTGACTGACGTGTATTATTATACACTAGACTTGTGCGTTATATAATAGTTTGTGCAAAACGCGCACCTGTCCCCTGCCACCGACTGCCACACACGTGCTGTTTTTAAATGCAAGCACGGACGCAATAAGAACCTAACTGGTTTTTAGGAGCGACAATTACTGAGAAGTCTGACACTATCAGACACTGCTGACTGACGTGTATTATACACTAGACTTGTGCGTTATATAATAGTTTGTGCAAAACGAGCACCTGTACCCTGCCACCGACTGCCACACACGTGCTGTTTTTAAATGCAAGCACGGACGCAATAAGAACCTAACTGGTTTTTAGGAGCGACAATTACTGAGAAGTCTGACACTATCAGACACTGCTGACTGACGTGTATTATACACTAGACTTGTGCGTTATATAATAGTTTGTGCAAAACGCGCACCTGTACCCTGCCACCGACTGCCACACACGTGCTGTTTTTAAATGCAAGCACGGACGCAATAAGAACCTAACTGGTTTTTAGGAGCGACAATTACTGAGAAGTCTGACACTATCAGACACTGCTGACTGACGTGTATTATACACTAGACTTGTGCGTTATATAATAGTTTGTGCAAAACGCGCACCTGTACGCTGCCACCGACTGCCACACACGTGCTGTTTTTAAATGCAACCACGGACGCAATAAGAACCTAACTGGTTTTTAGGAGCGACAATTACTGAGAAGTCTGACACTATCAGACACTGCTGACTGACGTGTATTATACACTAGACTTGTGCGTTATATAATAGTTTGTGCAAAACGCGCACCTGTACGCTGCCACTGACTGCCACACACGTGCTGTTTTTAAATGCAAGCACGGACGCAATAAGAACCTAACTGGTTTTTAGGAGCGACAATTACTGAAAAGTCTGACACTATCTGGACTGTTTTACAGTGTGTACACCAGCCCCAGATATGATGAAGGCTGGTATACCGTGACCACTAGGAATGGCTATATACCCTGCCTGCCTGCCTGTATACTGCTACAATAGTCCTGACAAGGACTCTTCTGGTCACTAGCCTGTATTCCGACCTGGCTATACCCTGCCTGTATATAGCAACAATAGTCCTGAGAAGGACTCTGCTACTGTACTCCGACCTGGCTGTACCCTGCCTGCCTGTATACAACTAGAATAGTCCTGAGAAGGACTTCTGGTCACACTGTTTGCAGCCCTGCTCCGGAACTAACTATAAAGGGCCGCAAAGCTTTCCCTGAATCAGCGACACTCTCCCTGCACTGACTGTCTGGATAGTTGGGAGCAGAGCACAGCGCGCCGGCCGATATAAAGGCTCGGTCACGCTGTGCAGGCCGGCCAATCACTGCAATTCCACAACTAACAGGGCTGTGGCATTGCAGTGGTCTGCCAGCCAATCCCTGCATGAGGGCTGGCTCTCAAAAGAGCGCCAACATGCAGAAATGAAGACCACGAGTACAGCACGAGTATCGCGAGATTACTCGGTCCCCGCCGAGCAGCCCGAGTACAGCGATACTCGTGCGAGTACCGAGTAGTGACAAGCATGCTCGCTCATCACTACTTAGTAACAATGAGTTTGAGTGTGCAATGCAGACAGACGTGCTGCAAATATCTTTGCACTACTGGGGCAATACAGCAGTCCAACAGCCACGTTAAGGATGCCACTAAGTTCACTCAGTGTTTGCTAGTATAATGGCTTAGTAACAATGAGTTTGAGTGTGCAATGCAGGCAGAGGTGCTGCAAATATCTTTGCACTAGTGGGACTATACAGAAGTCCAATAGCCACGTTTAGGATGCCACTAGGTTCAATCAGTGTTTGCTAGTATAATGGCTTAGTAACAATGAGTTTGAGTGTGCAATGCAGGCAGAGGTGCTGCAAATATCTTTGCACTAGTGGGACTATACAGAAGAGCAACAGCCACGTTTAGGATGGCACTAGGTTCACTCAGTGTTTGCTAGTATAATGGCTTGGCTACAATGAGTTTGAGTGTGCGATGCAGGCAGACGTGCTTCAAATATCTTTGCACTACTGGGGCAATACAGCAGTCCAACAGCCACGTTAAGGATGCCACTAAGTTCACTCAGTGTTTGCTAGTATAATGGCTTAGTAACAATGAGTTTGAGTGTGCAATGCAGGCAGAGGTGCTGCAAATATCTTTGCACTAGTGGGACTATACAGAAGTCCAATAGCCACGTTTAGGATGCCACTAGGTTCACGCAGTGTTTGCTAGTATAATGGCTTAGTAACAATGAGTTTGAGTGTGCAATGCAGGCAGAGGTGCTGCAAATATCTTTGCACTAGTGGGACTATACAGAAGAGCAACAGCCACGTTTAGGATGGCACTAGGTTCACTCAGTGTTTGCTAGTATAATGGCTTGGCTACAATGAGTTTGAGTGTGCAATGCAGGCAGACGTGCTTCAAATATCTTTGCACTACTGGGGCAATACAGCAGTCCAACAGCCACGTTAAGGATGCCATTAAGTTCACTCAGTGTTTGCTAGTATAATGGCTTAGTAACAATGAGTTTGAGTGTGCAATGCAGGCAGAGGTGCTGCAAATACCTTTGCACTAGTGGGATGATACAGAAGTCCAATAGCCACGTTTAGGATGCCACTAGGTTCACTCAGTGTTTGCTAGTATAATGGCTTAGTAACAATGAGTTTGAGTGTGCAATGCAGGCAGAGGTGCTGCAAATATCTTTGCACTAGTGGGACTATACAGAAGTCCAATAGCCACGTTTAGGATGCCACTAGGTTCACGCAGTGTATGCTAGTATAATGGCTTAGTAACAATGAGTTTGAGTGTGCAATGCAGACAGACGTGCTGCAAATATCTTTGCACTACTGGGGCAATACAGCAGTCCAACAGCCACGTTAAGGATGCCACTAAGTTCACTCAGTGTTTGCTAGTATAATGGCTTAGTAACAATGAGTTTGAGTGTGCAATGCAGGCAGAGGTGCTGCAAATATCTTTGCACTAGTGGGACTATACAGAAGTCCAATAGCCACGTTTAGGATGGCACTAGGTTCACTCAGTGTTTGCTAGTATAATGGCTTAGCTACAATGAGTTTGAGTGTGCAATGCAGGCAGAGGTGCTGCAAATATCTTTGCACTAGTGGGATGATACAGAAGTCCAATAGCCACGTTTAGGATGCCACTAGGTTCACTCAGTGTTTGCTAGTATAATGGCTTAGTAACAATGAGTTTGAGTGTGCAATGCAGGCAGAGGTGCTGCAAATATCTTTGCACTAGTGGGATGATACAGAAGTCCAATAGCCACGTTTAGGATGCCACTAGGTTCACTCAGTTTTTGCTAGTATAATGGCTTAGTAACAATGAGTTTGAGTGTGCAATGCAGGCAGAGGTGCTGCAAATATTTTTGCACTAGTGGGACTATACAGAAGTCCAATAGCCACGTTTAGGATGCCACTAGGTTCACTCAGTGTTTGCTAGTATAATGGCTTAGTACCAATGAGATTGAGTGTGCCATGCAGGCAGAGGTGCTGCAAATATCTTTGCACTAGTGGGACTATACAGAACTCCAATAGCCACGTTTAGGATGCCACTATGTTCAATCAGTGTTTGCTAGTATAATGGCTTAGTAACAATGAGTTTGAGTGTGCAATGCAGGCAGACGTGCTGCAAATATCTTTGCACTACTGGGGCAATACAGCAGTCCAACAGCCACGTTAAGGATGCCACTAAGTTCACTCAGTGTTTGCTAGTATAATGGCTTAGTAACAATGAGTTTGAGTGTGCAATGCAGGCAGAGGTGCTGCAAATATCTTTGCACTAGTGGGACTATACAGAAGTCCAATAGCCACGTTTAGGATGCCACTAGGTTCACTCAGTGTTTGCTAGTATAATGGCTTAGTAACAATAAGTTGGAGTGTGCAATGCAGGCAGAGGTGCTGCAAATATCTTTGCAATAGTGGGACTATACAGAAGTCCAATAGCCACGTTTAGGATGGCACTAGGTTCACTCAGTGTTTGCTAGTATAATGGCTTAGCTACAATGAGTTTGCGTGTGCAATGCAGGCAGAGGTGCTGCAGATATCTTTGCACTAGTGGGACTATACAGAAGTCCAATAGCCACGTTTAGGATACCACTAGGTTCACTCAGTTTTTGCTAGTATAATGGCTTAGTAACAATGAGTTTGATTGTGCAATGCAGGCAGAGGTGCTGCAAATATCTTTGCACTAGTGGGACTATACAGAAGTCCAATAGCCACGTTTAGGATGGCACTAGGTTCACTCAGTGTTTGCTAGTATAATGGCTTAGTAACAATGAGTTCGAGTGTGCAATGCAGGCAGACGTGCTGCAAATATGTTTGCACTACTGGGGCAATACAGCAGTCCAACAGCCACGTTAAGGATGCCACTAAGTTCACTCAGTGTTTGCTAGTATAATGGCTTAGTAACAATGAGTTTGAGTGTGCAATGCAGGTAGTGGTGCTGCAAATATCTTTGCACTAGTGGGATGATACTGAAGTCCAATAGCCACGTTTAGGATGCCACTAAGTTCACTCAGTGTTTGCTAGTATAATGGCTTAGTAACAATGAGTTTGAGTGTGCAATGCAGGCAGAGGTGCTGCAAATATCTTTGCACTAGTGGGACTATACAGAAGTCCAATAGCCACGTTTAGGATGCCACTAGGTTCACTCAGTGTTTGCTAGTATAATGGCTTAGTACCAATGAGATTGAGTGTGCAATGCAGGCAGAGGTGCTGCAAATATCTTTGCACTAGTGGGACTATACAGAACTCCAATAGCCACGTTTAGGATGCCACTATGTTCAATCAGTGTTTGCTAGTATAATGGCTTAGTAACAATGAGTTTGAGTGTGCAATGCAGGCAGACGTGCTGCAAATATCTTTGCACTACTGGGGCAATACAGCAGTCCAACAGCCATGTTAAGGATGCCACTAAGTTCACTCAGTGTTTGCTAGTATAATGGCTTAGTAACAATGAGTTTGAGTGTGCAATGCAGGCAGAGGTGCTGCAAATATCTTTGCACTAGTAGGACTATACAGAAGTCCAATAGCCACGTTTAGGATGCCACTAGGTTCACTCAGTGTTTGCTAGTATAATGGCTTAGTAACAATAAGTTGGAGTGT
Organism: Anomaloglossus baeobatrachus; assembly: GCF_048569485.1. Classification (NCBI taxonomy): domain Eukaryota; kingdom Metazoa; phylum Chordata; class Amphibia; order Anura; family Aromobatidae; genus Anomaloglossus; species Anomaloglossus baeobatrachus. The sequence continues at coordinate 108,286,346 of NC_134363.1, read as the reverse complement.
GCAATGCAGGCAGAGGTGCTGCAAATATCTTTGCACTAGTGGGACTATACAGAAGTCCAATAGCCACGTTTAGGATAGCACTAGGTTCACTCAGTGTTTGCTAGTATAATGGCTTAGCTACAATGAGTTTGCGTGTGCAATGCAGGCAGAGGTGCTGCAAATATCTTTGCACTAGTGGGACTATACAGAAGTCCAATATCCACGTTTAGGATACCACTAGGTTCACTCAGTTTTTGCTAGTATAATGGCTTAGTAACAATGAGTTTGATTGTGCAATGCAGGCAGAGGTGCTGCAAATATCTTTGCACTAGTGGGACTATACAGAAGTCCAATAGCCACGTTTAGGATGGCACTAGGTTCACTCAGTGTTTGCTAGTATAATGGCTTAGTAACAATGAGTTTGAGTGTGCAATGCAGGCAGACGTGCTGCAAATATGTTTGCACTACTGGGGCAATACAGCAGTCCAACAGCCATGTTAAGGATGCCACTAGGTTCACTCAGTGTTTGCTAGTATAATGGCTTAGTAACAATGAGTTTGAGTGTGCAATGCAGGCAGAGGTGCCATAAATATCTTTGCACTAGTGGGACTATACAGAAGTCCAATAGCCACGTTTAGGATGCCACTAGGTTCAATCAGTGTTTGCTAGTATAATGGCTTAGTAACAATGAGTTTGAGTGTGCAATGCAGGCAGAGGTGCTGCAAATATCTTTGCACTAGTGGGACTATACAGAAGTCCAATAGCCACGTTTTGGATAGCACTAGGTTCAATCAGTGTTTGCTAGTATAATGGCTTAGTAACAATGAGTTTGAGTGTGCAATGCAGGCAGTGGTGCTGCAAATATCTTTGCACTAGTGGGATGATACAGAAGTCCAATAGCCACGTTTAGGATACCACTAGGTTCACTCAGTGTTTGCTAGTATAATGGCTTAGTAACAATGAGTTTGAGTGTGCAATGCAGGCAGAGGTGCTGCAAATATCTTTGCACTAGTGGGACTATACAGAAGTCCAATAGCCACGTTTAGGATGCCACTAGGTTCACTCAGTGTTTGCTAGTATAATGGCTTAGTAACAATGAGTTTGAGTGTGCAATGCAGGCAGAGGTGCCATAAATATCTTTGCACTAGTGGGACTATACAGAAGTCCAATAGCCACGTTTAGGATGCCACTAGGTTCAATCAGTGTTTGCTAGTATAATGGCTTAGTAACAATGAGTTTGAGTGTGCAATGCAGGCAGAGGTGCTGCAAATATCTTTGCACTAGTGGGACTATACAGAAGTCCAATAGCCACGTTTTGGATAGCACTAGGTTCAATCAGTGTTTGCTAGTATAATGGCTTAGTAACAATGAGTTTGAGTGTGCAATGCAGGCAGAGGTGCTGCAAATATCTTTGCACTAGTGGGACTATACAGAAATCCAATAGCTACGTTTAGGATGCCACTAGGTTCACTCAGTGTTTGCTAGTATAATGGCTTAGTACCAATGAGTTTGAGTGTGCAATGCAGGCAGAGGTGCTGCAAATATCTTTGCACTAGTGGGACTATACAGAAGTCCAATAGCCACGTTTAGGATGCCACTAGGTTCAATCAGTGTTTGCTAGTATAATGGCTTAGTAACAATGAGTTTGAGTAAGCAATGCAGGCAGAAGTGCTGCACATATCTTTGCACTAGTGGGGCTATACAGAGGTCCAATAGCCATGTTTAGGATGCCACTAGGTTCTCTCAGTGTATGCTAGTATAATGGCTTAGTAACAATGAGTTTGAGTGTGCAATGCAGGCAGACGTGCTGAAAATATCTTTGCACTAGTGGGACTATACAGAAGTCCAATAGCCACGTTTAGGATGCCACTAGGTACACTCAGTGTTTGCTAGTATAATGGCTTAGCTACAATGAGTTTGAGTGTGCAATGCAGGCAGAGGTGCTGCAAATATATTTGCACTAGTGGGACTATACAGAAGTCCAATAGCCACGTTTAGGATGCCACTAGGTTCAATCAGTGTTTGCTAGTATAATGGCTTAGTAACAATGAGTTTGAGTGTGCAATGCAGGCAGAGGTGCTGCAAATATCTTTGCACTACTGGGACTATACAGAAGTCCAATACCACGTTTAGGATGCCACTAGGTTCTCTCAGTGTATGCTAGTATAATGGCTTAGTAACAATGAGTTTGAGTGTGCAATGCAGGCAGACGTGCTGCAAATATCTTTGCACTACTGGGGCAATACAGCAGTCCAACAGCCACGTTAAGGATGCCACTAAGTTCACTCAGTGTTTGCTAGTATAATGGCTTAGTAACAATGAGTTTGAGTGTGCAATGCAGGCAGACGTGCTGCAAATATCTTTGCACTACTGGGGCAATACAGCAGTCCAACAGCCACGTTAAGGATGCCACTAAGTTCACTCAGTGTTTGCTAGTATAATGGCTTAGTAACAATGAGTTTGAGTGTGCAATGCAGGCAGACGTGCTGCAAATATCTTTGCACTAGTGGGACTATACAGAAGTCCAATAGCCACGTTTAGTATGCCACTGGGTTCAATCAGTGTTTGCTAGTATAATGGCTTAGTAACAATGAGTTGGAGTGTGCAATGCAGGTAGAGGTGCTGCAAATATCTTTGCACTAGTTTGACTATACAGAAGTCCAATAGCTACGTTTAGGATGCCACTAAGTTCACTCAGTGTTTGCTAGTATAATGGCTTAGTAACAATGCGTTTTAGTGTGCAATGCAGGCAGACAGGTACAGTGCCAGGGTTGTGGGTCTCTGGGTAGAGGAAAGGAAGCCTGCCTTTCTATCCCTCGTAATGGGGAAATGCAGCGAGGAAATCCCTGACCTTAGCTACACAGACGCTGTTAAACTCTGTTTTCAGGACCTGTCACCTATGGCTCTGACCCTGCCGGTATGAGCCCTTAAAAGGACTGATAGAAAGTGCTACCCGTGTGCTGTACAGCGCTGTGTATGGAGCGTATACAGCAGTATCGGCGTTAGAAGCTGCGCCAGTGATGTCTGACACCAAGGACGCAGAAGAGATAATGGCATCCGGATGGGCAGTTACCTGTTTTTATAATGCAGGGACATGTGACATGGACATCCTATCACACATGCCGTTGCTTCTCTGGCTAAAAGTCCACTTAGCTGTGTGTGTGTCTGGGATTGGCTGACATGCTGGCCCGCCCCACTACACGCGCGCGCTTAGGAAAGGAAGACAAGGAAAAAAAAATGGCGATCGCCATTATCCAAACAGAAGTGATCTGAATGCGCTGTTCCCGCACACTATACACTGAAATGTCATAATAGTGTGAGTCACAGAGTGACTTACACTATTACAGCGGAAAGCCAGCTAGGAATTAGCTGGTTTTTTTGCTGCTAGAACCGTTCTCGAACGTATCTAGAACTATCGAGCTTTTGCAAAAAGCTCGAGTTCTAGTTCGATCTAAAACAGCCCCCAAAATCACTCGAGCCTAGAACTGGAGAACCTCGAACTGCGAACCGCGCTCAACTCTATAGTTCACACTAAATTCTGCAGAAAAAGTCACTTGGCCTGCTGCAGGTTGTGATAATTGTGATGTAGTAAAATTCTTGTATTTGAGGAGATCCTGTCTGCATCGTGATTGAACTTTGCCGAACATTTTTATGATATACGTAATCCCACTACTAGGAATCTTTCTTGTGCTTCTTCTCATTTTGTACATGCCCATTGTGGCAAATGAGCAATTTTAAAGTGTATGCCCTGAAACAAATTATAACTAATAATACGGGTGAAAATCATATTTAAATGTTACACCAACAAGATGCCTTTATGATATTATATATGAATACCAGACAACCTGCAGGTTTAAACAAACGGACTGATCTTTGGTATATTTATTAAGTCCAAGGGTATATACTCTTTTGCATATTTAATGTTTTCTATTTTGCATAATTACTTTGACCATGTCATTTCCTTTTTTTTTTTCTTTTTTTAGCTTTCACAAGACTATATTTCACTTGTGTGTTCTCTCCTTATGATTATGACTATAGACCCAGCGTCTGAAACGCGTCAATCATAGGAAATTTTATCCTCGCCATGTATTTTATCTACTAGGCATTAAACATGATTTTTTAATCCTCACAATTTTTTGTCTGCATGGACATTTTGTGCCGGAGTCCTCCTTACTTTGATTGATATTGAACTCCAGATACTCCTGCGCCATCCTCTCCAGTCGTTCACTATGTGTCAGACGTCTACTCTGTTCTGCTGGTGCATGCGATGGTCTAAGAAATGTGTACCAAACCTAACAGAAATTGCTTCTGCCACTTGAACTGTTGCTGCTAATTTTTCTGCGTTGATGATGCCACATTCCTGTGGTTGGAATTCTAGAGCTGCCATGCATGCTGTGTGTGTGATGCCCTGGACTATCCAGGTCGTCCCAGGTAGACACAACAACACTAAACACCCCCCTTCCCAGTTAGGTAACAGCACTCAAACTAAAAGCCTTGTCACCACTCTCCAGGTTTGATGTCCACACCAGGGGGGGTGGAGCCAGGCGGTTGGCTCCACCCACCGAGGAGTTCACAGGCCTGGAAGCGGGAAAGAAACAGAGTAGTTGTTGTGAGGAGAGGGTTGGAGTCAAGTTCAAGTCCTGAAGCAGACCTATGCTCAGGCCTGCCAAAGACTACTCCGGTGGCTAGGTTGGAGCCCAGTCACCATTGGCAAGGAGGCAGACGGTAGTGGCCGCCTGCAGGAGACCGAGAATACGACCGGTGGAACCGTAAGGGACCGGGACAGGGAAGTGGCCCGCCGGAACCGAACCGGGGAGCCAACTGGATAACGGAGCACCAGGCAGGGTACTCAGACCCTGAACTAGGCTATAAGCCACCACCATAGTCAAATTAACTGATTGCGGTCTAGACCTCAGGGGTTCATTCCCACCTAAGTCCCGATTGAAGGCAACAGCCCAACCATTCCGGATAAGTGCCACTGCCAAGGACCAGAGATCCAAAGGGCCAACGTCTGCAGGCAAACGGGCTCCTATGACAGATACACGCCGGGGAGCGGACTACCGGTGCCTAGGCACAGGAGTCAAGATTCACATATAAAGGTGCAGGAGAAAGGCGGACATTACCAACCTAACCTGGGAAAAGCTGCAGCAGGCTGCGGGCCCTGTTCATCACTCCGTTTGGTTTACCAGCGACTCCAGTGTCTTGTGTCAGAGTGAGTACACCAGTGCCATCAGGCACCTCGCCATGCTGCACCGCAACATTACACCCTGCACCCGGGCCTCGGCCCACCGGACCCCGGGACCAACATCCCCTACTCACGGAGGGGTCAACACCTAGCTGTGCTACTACACCGCTCCCGGGGGCCCCCACACCGTCACCGCAGCAGTGGTTCCTACAATCACCACAACCCGTGGGTGGCGTCACAAACTATCACCTCATATCCAAACACCCCAAATCCCGTGTAGTAACTCGCCCACCCCAGGGCTATGGGACACCCGGTGCAAGGCCGGACTAGTCCGGGGGGTCGTCAGTGGTGGCGGGGCCCGACTCTGTGACCCTGGCGGGAGTCAATTAATATGGCTTCAGTGGGGGTGATTATTAAAGTTTATATTCGTGACGCCACCTGTGTTTTGCGGCTATTAAGCCGCCGCTGCTGTATGGGGCCTCCGGGGCGATGGAATGGCAGCTGGGATGGTTCTGCTCCCCACAGGTGGAGCGGTACCCCGGGGCAACTGTTCGTGCTCGTAAGAGTCTATGCAGTGATGGAAGTCTATGCAATGATGGAAGTCTATGCAGTGCAGATGAAATAACAGAGGCAACACCAAGGGTGCAGTTTCAAGTTGTTTAATCACAATTCCTGGTTTATGGCGCACTGTGCCTTTGGACGGCTGGAACCCCCTGTCAGGGACCTCCGCTGATCCCGGGTAGATCTGGGAATAAAAGCCGGTGCACCCCTCTATTGTGTTCCTTTCTTCAGCTGACTTCTTAGCCTTGCCTTTGCTGGATGAACCTGGCTTGGCCTCCACTACAGCCTCTGGGCCGGGGGCTTGCCTAGTGGGTATTCTACCCCCTTTCCAGAGGTTCTGCTGTGGGCTGTGGCCCGGGGTGCTTGCAACTACCCTGGGCCTCGGTTTTTACCTTTGGAATTGACTTCTCTTCCTCCAGTTTCTAGGGACCGTCCCCTGTATGCAGCTTGATCCCTCCACCTGATCTTTCTGTGGAACAGGCCACTAGCCTGAAAGCTGTCTGTGGCCCTGGAATCCCCTTTGTTCTGCTTGGTGTCACCTGGGCCTAGCCGGGCCCCAGGGTCTTCACCAGGAAGCGTCACTTTCTCCTTCTTGCTCCTGACTGACTAGAGCACTTCTCTTATTACTCCTCTCCTCCTTCTCTGAGGTAAAACTCCAAACTCACTGCTCCTCTGCCTCACGCAGACCTCCTCTCTCCCCTCCTCCCTGAGGTAAAACTGAAACTCTCTGACTTGACCTTCCTCTTTCTACTTTACTCTCGGCTGGCTCCTCCCACCTCCCCAGTTGCTAAGCTCCCACCCTATAGAAGCAGGGATGGGTCTTACGGCCCCTCCCAGCATGCAGCATGGGAGGGTAGCTGCCACTGTCCCTGGTCCCTGTGTGTACCTAACAATGGGTGTAGTGCAGATTTGCCTGTGGACCGGCGTTCACTCCTTTCCTTACCCAGGATGGGACATCACACCTCTGGCTGGGGTGCAATGTTCCTGTGGCGACGGAAGCCTCAGGGGCGCCACACTCCCCCACAGCGAATCCCAGCATGTCCGCAGGCTGAAACAACAAGAAAAGTGGAGAAACTGCAAAAGACATTTTTGTTATGCATAACATTAAAACAGTAAAACTTTTTCTTCCCTTTATGGGAGGCGCATATTCTTGAACGTTACAGGAAATTAAAATAACTTTAGAGTCTTTTTAAACTAGAGCAGACCAGCCACATTACATCCAGTGGCCTGGTTACACATCAACATACTTCACATATAAACACATGTAACTGCAGACAACTTTCAAGTCCAGTGGACCGGTAACACATAAACAGTGGGGGGGGGTCATCTTCAAAAAGAACAGGGGCTATGGAATGCAGGGAAGGGTTTCATCTTCGAAAAGAACAAAGGACAGACATACAGGGGCTATTTACAGTTCTGATGCTTCTTCTTTAATTGGAGAGGTCCTCATCTGGCTCAGCTCCCGGTGACATGGAAGATGCAGCCAGGTTGGTCTGGGTCCCCTGGGACCTTGTGCTGGGACTGTAGCAGGGTAATGGTATCGGAGCTGCGTCCTCCTCTGGCTGTTCAGGAGTCTGCTCTTCAGCCACGACAGTTGCTGGGATAGACGGCGTTGCGGCTTGGTCTGATCTGGCTGGATAGGGTGTTTCTGCACTGGACGTCTCAGCAGGGACTTCAGTCAGGATCGCAGCATGGATCCCAATGGGCATTGCAGCAGGGATCTCAATGGGCATCGCAGCATGGATCGCCTCCGGGATCGCAGCAGGAATCACATTTTGGAGCGCAGCAGGGATCACATTCGGGAGCGCAGCAGGGATCACTGAGGCCTCCGGTAGTAATGCTGGCAGGGTCAGCACACCCAATCGGGCAGGGGCAGTATGGGACTCACCCAGGGCTAGGCCGGAGAAGTTCTGCAGCAGGGTCGCCATCGCTGGTGTGAGCTCCGGATGGGCGTGGGCGGCACCTCCACATAGGCCTCGCTGCACAGACATCTGCAGACTCCTCATGGCCAGCACCATCTCCTTCCCCCACACGGCTGTCTCCTGTCCGCTCTGCTCCTTCATTCCGTCAGCCATCCTCCCGACCTCAGCCTCCAGCTCAGCGGCGGTCACAGGTCTGATCCAGGTGAGCTCCTCCTGGCCTCCGCTTACAGGAGCCATTTTCTCTCTTCCCCTAGACAGCAGCATATACTGCCATGGATTGTCAGTTTCTTAGCGCGCCATTTTCTAAGCCTCTCCTTTGCATAGCGGGCTCCACTTTGCGCTCTTTTGCAAGACCAAGGGGGCGGGGCTTACTTTCGCGCCCTTCTCCAGGCACGTCCCCCCTTCTTCCCGCGCTTTGCAAGCGGTAATGGCGGCGGCAGTTTTCCAACAGTAAAACACACAGTCTTTTCAGGTGCACAGTACCCGGTGGGGGCTGGGCACGTTATCCTGTTCGTGACGCCAAAGTTAACTCGCCCACCCCAGGGCTATGGGACACCCGGTGCCGGGCCGGACTAGTTCGGGGGGTCGTCAGTGGTGGCGGGGCCCGACTCTGTGACCCTGGCGGGAGTCAATTAATATGGCTTCAGTGGGGGTGATTATTAAAGTTTATATTCGTGACGCCACCTGTGGTTTGCGGCTATTAAGCCGCCGCTGCTGTATGGGGCCTCATGGGTGATGGAATGGCAGCTGGGATGGTTCTGCTCCCCACAGGTGGAGCGGTACCCCGGGGCAACTGTTGGTGCTCGTAAGAGTTTATGCAGTGACTGAAGTCTATGCAATGATGGAAGTCTATGCAGTGCAGATGAAATAACAGAGGCAACACCAAAGGTGCAGTTTCAAGTTGTTTACTCACAATTCCTGGTTTATGGCGCACTGTGCCTTTGGACGGCTGGAACCCCCTGTCAGGGACCTCCGCTGATCCTGGGTAGATCTGGGAATAAAAGCCGGTGCACCCCTCTATTATGTTCCTTTCTTCAGCTGACTTCTTAAGGCTACTTTACACACTGCGATATCGGTCCCGATATCGCTAATGTGGGTATCCGCCCCCATCTGTTGCGCGACACGGGCATATCGCTGCCCGTGCCGCACAACATCGCCCAGAGCCGTCACACATACTTACCTGTCCGGCGACGTCGCTGTGACCGGCGAACCGCCTCCTTTCTAAGGGGGCGGTCCGTGCGGCATCACAGCGACGTCACTGAAACGTCACTGAACCGCCACCCAATCGCAGCGGAGGGGCGGAGATGAGCGGGACGTAACATCCCGCCCACCTCCTTCCTTCCGCATAGCGGCCGGGAGGCAGGTAGGGAGAGCTTCCTCGCTCCTGCGGCGTCACACGCAGCGATGTGTGCTGCCGCAGGAACGACGAACAAACTCGTTACTGCTGAAGTAACGATAATTGGGAATGGACCCCCGTGTCGCCGATTAGCGATTTTGCACTGTTTTGCAACGATGCAAAATCGCTTATCGGTGTCACACGCAACGGCATCGCTAATGCGGCCGGATGTGCGTCA